>NC_142746.1:14205174-14250174 GCF_051943395.1 Hippocampus bargibanti
ACATACACACACACACAAACACACACACACACACACACACACACAATATCCTAAATGAGGAAAAGTCATGTGAAAAAACTGAAAAAAAAGTAATAATGACATTCAGTTGTTTAAGGTACTGTGTACTCACATAGTTGTTATGTGTGTTAGATAAGACCCAAGACCCAGCCATTGCGATGCTCAAATTGGGGTGGTCTAGAATCAGTTGAAACACATTATTTTTTATGTCCTGTTTATTTATTTATTTTTAAACAAATACAGTTCTTCCCCAAAGGGGGGTTTTGGGCAGCACAAAAACAATAGGTACCATACCTGCAAAATGTAGAACAGTCACTAGCTCTGATGTAGCCAGATTGACTACATACAGACCATCTGTACTTCCAATGCATAACCAGCTCTCATCCCTAGAACAGTAGGAACACTTTTAGACGAGTTGCATCCCAAAAAGGTATCTTGGTGTGAGATGTCGACACTGAGAAGGTCAAAAGATTAATCTGAATGTGTTTCATAGTATTGTTTGCATGAAATATGTACTGTATACAAGACATCCCGTTTAAAATAAATATTTTTCAGCATCCACTTCTTGCAGTGGCCCAAATCCAGACAAACAGATTAAGACAAACCCCCATCTGATTATTTGAGACTGTAAATCTAGTAAACTAATAGCATATGGCACGATTGTAATTAAACATAATGAAGGAAAGGCATTAGACAATATTGTTGCTGTATATCATTATAATCACATTTTTTTGTAAGAGGCGAGAATACCTGGGGGGGAAAAGACCAGACCTGAGAGCTAAACCTGAGATTATTTAAGTTCTCCATGTTGTCCATGAAAATTTTGTGTTTCAAACCATTTGTCCCCATTTTGGTACCTGGCGAGTTGGATCATATCCCAGCTCACTTTGTGAGAGACATGAAGTAAAAACAATCATTTATACTCACATTCAAAGACATGGGAAATATAGTCTCCAAATAAACATGTACACTTTGTATGCAGCGTTGGCTTTTTGAACGTGCTCTATAAATACAGTTGAGTTGAGAGTTGAGTAAACTATCCATCGGGTTTTTTAGAATGTTGGAGAACTCCCACACTAGCACGAAGAAAATGCGAAAACACAGAGGCGGGCCTGATATAGATGAGTCGATATTTGTTCCACTTACCTTTTCTCTGCATCAATGTTGTCATTGCACGAGATGAAGGAAACGATTTTGAGGACAGGTTTTGAAATGTCCACTTCTAATGATGTTTCTTCCACTCCTAAAAGTTCACAACAAGCAGAAATAAAGTAAGTGGTCTAATCAAACTACTTGACGCGACACTTTGTACTCCATGGCTTTCACCTGCTTGATGTCTTTGTCCACTTTTGTGAAGGTCTATTTTGGTCACGAGCTGACAAGAAAAGTCAGCAAGGAGAGAAAAACACCAAACCTATAGAAGAGAGAAAATAATTGGTCACCCACGGCATGGAGCTACTTTTTCGAAAGGTCATTTTGGTACTGTCAGGGCTGGATGTGACTACCTGTCCATCCGTGGAGCCAGTGATTATGTGGCCATTTTCTTTCGTGAAGGACACACTGAGCAGCGGAGAAGCTGACCAATAAGAGTTTGGTTAAACACACCAAACAATTAAAACACTTTTTACTGTTTTATTCTTAAATGTCATACCTGACAGTACAAAAGACTGGTAGAAAGCAGATTCGGTTTGTAGATCCCAAACCTAAAAGATTGTGTTGTACGGATCTCACCCAAAAATATTTTATGTGTGATATTACATCATTCAAAATGTTGTCTCTACCTTGAATGTTCGGTCCTCTGACGTGGTGACAAGAATGTTTTTATCCCACGTGCAAAACTCTGCTGATGTTACAGCTCCCAAGTGCCCGGTTAATGTTGAGATAGTTTCCTCTTTCTGATGAGAAAAACAATTACATTGCTGTTTGTGTACACTGTGAATTAACATTTGCATCGCCAGATCAGAGTTCCTAAAAGGAAATTTAGTGTTGTAAAAATAAATACCTCTAAACTGAGAATATATGCAGTGGCTCCAGAACATGCAGCCACTCTCTCATCAGACAAGCAGAAGGAAAGATGGATCACTTGACCTGGTAAAGTTCCGATAACTTTCCCAGCCGCAATTTCACCTTTCGTAAAATTCAGTGAGCAACATGAGCGCATTATGATGCAGTAAAGTCATACACCGATGCAAAGTAAAATCGTAAGAAGTGACCTGTTAAATGAATACATTCTGACATTATCAATCACAACTCAACATTCTTATTGAAAAAGCACATACATTAATTTTACTGGTTCCGTGGGGTCTAGGTTGTTACTTTACATGAAGCAACTTTCGCGTTTTATACCTTGGCTCACGCTTCTCTGGCACACTTCCACATTCCAAACGATAATGTAATCGGCAGATGCAGAACAGAGCAGGACAGGTGAGTTCTTTTTCCCAAAAGTCATGGAGGTGATTGCACTGTGATGGCCCGTGAACAGCATGGCCTGCGAAGACACAGAACAACACCAGTGTGACCCATGCCAGTGTGGTGTCCAACTATAATCTTTGCTGTAACATTTTAGACATTTTTATCACTTAATGCATATTGTGTGTGTGTGTGTGTGTGTGTGTGTGTGTGTGTGTGTGTGTGTGTGTGTGTGTGTGTGTGTGTGTGTGTGTGTGTGTGTGTGTGTGTGTGTGTGCGCGTGCGTGCGTGCGCGTACGAGTGCGTGTGTTCTGACACAATTCCAAAAACATACATTATGATTAGACTCTAAATCTTCTAATCTCCTGAGTGCTTAGCATATTTCTCATCATGCCTAGTTGAAAATGGCTGATTTCCCAAGCACCAATACTTTTTTCTGTGTGTGCAAGTCGAAGTGCTCCTTCCACTTAAGTGTCACATAAGAATTATGTGTCACTGAAAGCTTTCGTGATGGCCTTTTGCACAACCAAAAATATTGAATTAATAAATAGTTGGATTGTCTTAAATGTAATTATATTTTGTATATTACACTCGTCGACCTATTATCACGTGAAACACAAAAAAAAATCTGAAAATACAATGTGAATTACATTCTCGACATAGTCACGTCATAAACATGCAAAGCTTGAGGTGACAAACCTTTTGTCCAAGGTCCTCATTTCTGTAAATGAGAATGTCCTTGCCATTCTGAGGGATGCACGTGTAACAGTAACTACAAGCGAGTTGCTGGTACGATACAAGTTTGTCACAAGTCAATTTGAATCTTTCAACTATCATTTTCCTTTTCCGGGGCAACCCACAAATCCACCAAAGCCTTCGATTGTTAGCACAACATGATATCAATTCAAACGATTGTCAGACAAGTATCTCGGCTGAATTATTCTAAAAACATGCATTCTCAAAAATACGTTTAGACAAACATTATTTTGCACAGCAAGGTGACGTCGTGTGTTGACAAACGTTTGCGGTTGCTCGGAGACCGGCTGCAATGCTTTGCTAGAGATTGTCTATCGAATAAAAAAAGTTTTTTTTAGTTCTCTGATGAAGCCTCTTGGATAAGAAGCGAAAAATCCGAAACCTTCAAAGAAGTACCGATAACGACTGAAGAAACATTTTTCATCGTGGACCACTCCTGTACGACTGAGAGTTTACACAGATCCATCGAATGATGAGTTTATCTCTTCCATTATGACGTTACCCGTACAGATAATCGTCTCAGAGTGGGACGTGTTCCTTCTTGAATGAGCAGATATTTAGTGTTTGCACCACAATTTTGAACCACTAGATGACAGTCAATCTTAATTTGTGATTCCGAAAAAAATCATTGAAAACGCGTCATCAAGGCAAATATATTTTAACAAATAAAACAATAAACAAAGATATGAATGTAATATTTTTTCTCAACTGCAAAACCCGATCTTGGTCATTAAGTTGTCATGCGGCGAGTGGGAAGACGCAGGGAAACTCTACTTTTTTTAATCATTTGTTCTTAAAGGGAGATTGAGACACCATGTTGTTTTCCCAAATCATCTCAAATCAGTTTATTCAAAAGGCTCAAGTGTATAAGCGTCGATGCTAATCCTGGCGCTTTGGAACCTTGGGAAATGTAGTAATTCAGCGGCAACAGGATATGACGCCGGAAATGCATCTGGCGACTGAGTGCCGTCTGCCCTTGTGCTTCACTGTACTTGAATGAATCAGTCGACGTTTAACGCGCTTTGAGAAATGATTGAGCATTTCGAGTGGAACGCTAACTTTAGCTAGGCTAATAGCCGCTTGTCATATTTCAGGATTCCCTTTATCGAACAGAAGCACTGTTCAAGTGCCAACGCTTGTCCTGCCAAATAGATTTTTCTTCACCAAATTTTCCGGAACGTATTACGATCGTATCTTGCTAACGTATACCGCAGAAAGACGGTATCTTAACTTAGGATACATGGCGACCAAGCGTGTCATCAACTTGTGACTCTACTTCGTCACATCGTGGGCCAACGACTGGGCAAACGAGCGGAAATTGTAAATTTGTTGTCTTGTTTAAGAACAAAGCCGAGCTTGCCGTTTTGTATTTTGGTACTGTAATATGAAAGTGGCTCAGTCGGATGGATTGGGATTTGTTCCTCAAAAAGACATTGTATATAACAAACTTCTGCCTTATGCGGATAGGCTCGACGAAGAATCTAATGATATTTTGAGTAAAATCAAGGGGAACTTGGCCCGTGCCGTTCAGTTTAGAGAAATATGGCCCGGTGTGCTGTTTTGGACGAGAAAACTTTCCACGTAAGTATCACAAAAAATCCCATGGCATCAAATTATAAATTCCCTTGTTTATGTTTGCTGTATTCTTCAGATTGAGTCCAAGTAATTTGAAGTTATCAGTAAACAGCTGTTAGCATAGTTTTCTTGTAATACGTCAACACGTATAGTTACGAAAGTTTTGCTTGGACACTGAAGTTCTCAGCCGAGTCTGAATTACCTTGAGATTGAGTAACAGATGTATCCGAAAACACGAGTTACAGCGTAGTTATATGTCAATATGATTTTTTTGGCTTGCGTAATATTTTCGATTTTATATGACATTCTTCAGTGGAACGCAGAATTGCATTGATTGTAATTATTGTGCCAAAAGTATGAAGCTACATCATATTTAATCAAGACGAGGTGATCAAAATCTCACTAATGGATATGTAAAATTTTGCTCCACTGTTTCATAAGATCACAGTTTCATTGAGATGATAAGTGTCCACTTTTTTCACAATGCACTATTTGTTTTCTTAGTGCTGAATCACGTGGTGACGTCTGGCAACATGGCATTGGATTACTCAGAGTGCTGTTTCAATTTGTACTTTGTTGCCGGGCTGATTAATCCGTTTCTGTCCCCATGATGGCTGGCACATTGCTGTGTCCCAGAGAGAGGCACTACCGGCTCAGAGAGATGGAAAGTTCACAATGGGGTTTGACCCAGATTCTGCTTATGATGTTAAGGCATGCAAGTGGTGACACAACCATTCCAAAACGGTCCATTTCACAGCTCTCTGGGCCTTTCATGGGACCAAAACACCCATTTATGAAACATGGCTATTTATGAAATGATCTCTTTTTACGGCACAAATGACGCAGAAAGTCTCAATCAGCAAAACAAATTTTTCTTCACTCTAATGTAGATACATACGTCTATACGGCCGGAAGTTCAGCAAAGAAGACCATGTGCTATTCATCAAGTTGCTGTATGAGCTAGTAACCATCCCTCATCTAGAGATCAGCATGATGCAAGGCCTGGCTCGCCTCCTTATCAACCTGCTCAAGTAAGACACGTGGTCCGAAGCAGCAAATCTGTTTATGCATTAGCCTGACTCTGTGTCTTGTCCTTCTAAGGAAAAGGGAGCTTCTCTCAAGGGAGGACCTGGAATTGCCTTGGAGGCCTCTGTATGAACTGCACGACAGGATACTTTTCTCCAAGACGGAGCATCTGGGCCTCACTTGGTTTCCCAAGTAGGCGTTTGTTTCTGCTTATTCTGTGACATCAACTAAACCACACTCCTAAACGATTTCACCTTTTTATGTGTTTTATTTTGTTCGTATACTGCAGGGGATTTTTTCCATTATTAGCCATCATTAGTCAGTGTTTTGTGTCAAAGTTTGACATTCCAATCGGTCATGCAAATATATAAAGGATTTAGGCATTATGATAGAATAAGAAATAAAATGAATACATGTAGTGCAGCGTGTTTAATTCTCAAGATACGTACATGTTTATGAACAGGCCCATGAAGTCATAAAATAATATTTGCACTTGTTTTGGATGGACAAATGGACTTAGTGTACCTAACTCCTTTCATGATGACACATGTTTCATGCAATTTTTGGCAAGCATTTATATGCTGCTCCTCAATTGTTTTCCTAAGGCAAGCAGTGAAAAGTGGTCTTGTATGGTGCTATGAGAACATTGTGTGTTTGTGATGCTATGCAAGCGTATGTGTTGCTACTGCCGAAGTTAACATGCTTTGCAGAGATGTTCGGCCGGACACTGTGAAACAATGGCTCGAACACAGGAAGATCGTCTTTTACTACCGGCAGGGGAGCTAGCCATTCATGACTGACGCCCAACATCTGCAGCCCTCTGCCAAGCTATTTATTGAGAGTATATGCAAATTTAAGTGATACATTTGTAAAACAGTCTTGATTTGAATACCACGCCACTGGACGTCCCCAGCACCAACAACTAGAAAACAACAGAATGTAGATATTTTAATTGGTTATCCTTTGTATGAACTGATAGATGTGTAACCTGGCTAGTGACCTCTTCATGTGAAGGAGGTGACCAAGCCGTAAATTATGTCCTGTGAAGGAGTAACAAGTGCTAAATTAGTCCAAGGCCAGATCTCCTACATGAAGATGACAGGTTAACAGGCTGTGTCTGTTCACCTCAGATTGACCCCAGATTTCCTGTGCTTTCATTGTGGGCCTTGTGTTCGGTGGCATAAAAGTTTTAAATATGATAACTTCTTTTCTTTCTGTTCTCTATCATAACCTTAATGCAATTTTCTGTGTTTTTATTATTACAGCTCTGTAGAAGGTGTGTTGAAGACTCTTGTGAAAAATTGCAGACCGTAAGTGCACCTTATCTTACCCAGTCATCCAAATACTTTAATTACTTCATTATATCAAAAAAGGAAGATGCATTTGGAGTAAAATCCAAGGGTTGTTAAATATGAACCTTCATTAAATGTATTTGTGTCAATGTGTTAATATCCTGATATCCTGTGACTGTAAAGTGTCCTTGAGAGTTTCGAAAGGCACTTATAAATGAAATGTATTATTATTATTATTATTATTATTATTATTATTATTATTATTATTATTATTATTGTAGGCCTATGAACCATGTTAGTAATATACAGAAGTCATAAGCCTGTAATATTTTCCAAAAAAGATAACAGAAAAGTAATAATAAAGTTCTAAGTACATTGAAATGTCACTTGATGAATTCTAATTAACATTATAATTGAAAAGCTTGCCAGAATAGGTTGTGATCAGAGCAGAACTAATGGAATGATTGTGTTAGTGGTGTCAACAGCAGGGAAAATGCTTCCTTTAATGGCATGTCATGTTGCAAACCTTTCTGAAGATAAGCAGTAGTGTCCGTAAAGAAGTTGGTCCTTGACTTTGTCCATCATGGTTATATGTGCATGCATCTTAGGCAAACACTAGGACGTCCCTCACTTCGCACTTAGTCAGCTAATCTTATTATCTCATCTAATTCTGTCTTGTGTGAGAGTTTCCTGTCACTTGGACGGCAGAGTGTAATTTGTGGTCAGCTGGTAGAGCAGCAGTACACATGGCCCAGTGGCCTTTGGCTGCAAGTAGCAATGGCTGCAGTTTCCCAAAGGAGGCCAGTGACCTGACATAAACTGTTGAGTTTACAGACACATAATGAACCATAGAAATTACCCTGTGGGCTTGTGGATCCGTTTGAACCACCAGATTGATGCTCACTGCCAGAATGTGCCAGATGCGTGGGTTACCATCTACGCCATGCTGAACATATGTATATTTTAGTGCTGCTAACCTCTTCATAGCAATAATTTGTCAGTCCATTAGAGCGATTGTGAGGAACATGAACTTAAGTTTGTAGAAAATATTTTTTGGTGTATAATTGTATTGCTGTCATATGTTATGGGTGGTTTGTGAGAATTTATATATTAATTTTTTTGATGGGGCTTGTGCATCTTTGATGGCGCTCTCTGAGCTACTCTGTTGTTTTGATACTTATTGTAATTATTTAAATACAGTAAAGTCTTGTTATATCGATATTCTCGGGAGTCGGAAAAAATATCGATATAACCGGACTATCGATATATCCGATCCTGCGGCATGTAAATTTTCTCCTTGCGTTCATAGAAATAGTATCGTAATAAGCAGTACTATTGATATAACCAATATCGATATAACGAGACTTTACTGTAATATGAATATGAATGAATGTGACTCCCAATCCTTCCATGCAGGTATTTTCCAGAGTCTGCAACCCAGGAGATGCTGGATGAGTGGAGACCGCTATTTTGCCCGTTTGACGTCACCATGCAGAGAGCAATCTGTTACTTTGAACTCTTTCTACCCACAACGCTACCTCCAGAGCTCCATCATAAGGGCTTCAAGTAAGAAGTGCCTAGTCACACGTAACCTGCTTTCTCTCATCGGTTTATAAGCTCAGTCAATTTCCACCCATTCAGTTTTTTTCTACATAAGAAAAATTCAAAAACAATGTTAATCATGCTACGGTTATTTGATCATAGAAGTAAACAGGAATAATTGCTCTGCGGAGAAGTGTAAAAGCTGATGTTTTGAACAATTCATCCTTCGCGTGGCAGAAGTAATACGTCATAGATGTTCATTTGTTTCAGTTTTTATGTATACTAACTGACATTTATTCATGTTTCACAATTAAATACCTCATCACTGTATATATCAAATTCCTTTTCTGACAGGTTGTGGTTTGATGAGTTGATCAATTTGTGGGTATCGGTGCAGAATCTTCCAAGCTGGGAATTGGTGAGTGAACTACAAGTTTGTTTTTATGATGTGTAACAACAGCGCTTGTTTTATTTAGTGTACTGTATATGCTTTCTTTGTAGAATCTGGTTAATCTCTTTGCTCGCTTGGCCAATGACAACGTCGGCTACATTGACTGGGATCCTTATATCCCAAAGGTACATTTTCACATTTTACATAACATCTTATCACATGGAGGATTACAAATTCATTTTTTATTTTAATGCCACCGACTAGGTGCAGTTTGGAGGCTATATTAAATGGTTTACCTTTTTAGAGTTCTCTGCTTGTGATCAGTCGCGCGGCATCAATGATGTGTTTGTGACTTAAGGTGTGAGTTTCACAGCCACCAATGCCAGTTAGAACCAACCTATCATGTTTTTGTTTAACCATTTTGTCATAGATCTAAAATAACATGTTAGGTTCCAAGTATTTAACTCCTCCCAAAAAAACAGTAACATGTATTAATACTGTATTTTCCGCACTATAAGGTGCACCTAGAATCCTTCATATTTTTTCAAAAACCGACCATGCGCTTTATAATCCAGTGCCCCTAAAATATGGGAAAACATTTTTAAAATGTCATTCATTAAAGGTATGCATTATAATCTGGTGCGCTTTATAGTCTGTATATGGTAATAAATTAACTTAATAAATAAACTTCCTCCCGACTTGGCTTTTACTAAAATACAAGCAAAAGTATGTTTTATGGGTTCTTAATAGGATACCTTTACTGTTACCACATTTCAGATTTTCACAAGAGTCTTGCGGAGTTTCAATCTTCCAGTGGGAACCGGCCAGATGATGTTTCAGCGATACTTGACCAATGCCTACGACATTGGCCATGTGGTGCTCTGGATAGCATCTCTACTGGTATGACCTTGGAATCATGGCAACCTCAGTCAAACTATCCAGAGGAAAAAAAAACGACCATATTCTGTCAATTTCAGGGTGGACCAAGTAAACAAACCCAAGCACAGCTCACTGGACTTTTCAACAGCATAACATCTTTTTTCCACCCATCAAACCATGGTCGCTGGTTGGTGAGTTGCTTTTTTGTGCTTCCTTTAAATGTCTGTGACTATATAGTGTATAATCTATTGTGGCATAGCATCTGGCAAGGTAACTGCATTCCATTCAATCATAGTTTTGTTTCAGAGACACTGTGAACTCAGGGTGTGGATGATCAACTTCAGTTTTTGGAAGAGGTTATTTTTGGCTGGGGTTCTTTCCAACTTATGTCAGCAATATGTACTGCGTCACAGTGGCTAACACATTTGTCATTGCTTTCTGCATCCATTGGCTGTTTAGGTTTGCGTGTCTTGAGCAGAAATAACAACACATGAGTGTGAGATTGCTCCCAATAGTATTACATGTCACCATGAGCAGGCACACATGCCATTCTGTTTGATTAAGCCCCTCTTTCCGATTTGACACGACACAGGCAGCCACATGGTACTTTTATTTTTAGTGTTGTGTGGCACAGTGCGCCAGTGTGGCAATGTGTCGCAACACAGTTCTCAGTTTCAAAACTCAGTCTTTAAAATGCCAGATACACAATTAAACATTGCTATTTTGTTAGGATTTTTTAGTTAGATTTTTAAAAGGCTTTTCTTTTACGGTCACTGCAGTATTTTGCATCCTATCAATTTGTGATAAGAGCCCATATTGCATAAGTGATGCAGTATTTATGGAATGAATAAGAAACAATTGAAGTTACCCTTAAAAGTTATTGCATTTAGATTGCTTCAGCTTTCAGATCATTTGTAACCAATCTGTCCTTATTTTATTCAGATGAAGCTCATGAAGTTGCTGCAGCGTCTCCCTGCCAGTGTTGTTCGCCGGCTGCATCGAGAGCGCTACAGAAAGCCGTCTTGGCTAACACCAATCCCAGACACTCACAAGCTCACAGAAGATGATATCACACAATTTGTGGGGAGCATGATGCAGCCAGTTCTGCTGGCCATGTTCAGTAAAACAGGCAGTCTTGATGCCGCTCAGGCTCTGCAGAACCTTGCTCTGATGAGGCCTGAATTAGTAATTCCTCCGGTTCTCGAGAGGTAAGATTTGTAATATTTGTTTTCTAACCCAGTGGGTACAATTTTATAGTCTGGCTAGCTACTCCTAGTTTACTGCTATTATCCAGAAACAAGGGTAGTCTTTGGAATTGACACAAAGGTCTAATTGTTGTATTTTCGATAGAACATACCCAGCACTGGAAACTTTAACAGAGCCCCACCAGCTGATAGCCACTCTAAGCTGCATGATAGGTGTAGCGCGAAGTTTAGTGTCTGGTGGGAAGCACCTTCCTGATGGACCGACTCATATGTTACCCCTTCTCATGAGGTCCCTGCCTGGAGTCGACCCGAATGATTTCAGCAAGTGCATGGTCTGATTCTTTTGCCTATACTTTTAAACCATATCAAAATATTAATAATATTTATTATTTTAATAAATTTATTAATAAATAATTTATTCATGAATAAATATCCAAAATAACGCTGTCCATGCAGATCACTTTCCAGTTTATTGCTACATTTGTGACTCTTGTGCCTTTGGTGGACTGTTCAGCTGCTCTACATGAAAGAACAGACTTGACAGAGGTGAATTGCTGTCCACTCAGTTTTCTCAATTTGAATAATCTCAAATAAGCATGCACATTACTTTGTTTTAAATTTTGTCGAACGAAGGTGGAACAAGAAATGTGCGCTGCCTCTGCGGAATTTGAAGACTTTGTCCTTCAATTTATTGACAGGTATGTTCAAGAATGATGATTCTCATATGTAGATTGTACTATTGGCTAATAATGTGTTATAGCTGTGACATAACTACATTCTACATTCAGCTTTGAGTTTTGACTACCAGAATTACCTTTTCACTTTATGTAAACAAAAAAAAATAAGAATGAGATCAATCAATCAATGGATCAATTGATATACAGTAACTATAAATTAAGTACATTATTACTCACATGTAGAATATTTCACTTCTTTTAGCAATCTGATTTATTCCACCATTATCAACAGGTGTTTGCTTGTTTGATACTATCTGCAGGTGCTTTGCCTTGATCGACAGCAGCACTCTTGAACAAACCCGCGAGGAAACAGAAACAGAGAAAATGACCCATTTGGAGAGTTTGGTGGAACTCGGCTTGTCTTCTACTTTCAGCACTATCCTCATTCAATGCTCCTTGGACATCTTCATGGTACCACTGAAGAAAATTTTGATCTGGGGGGTGGGTTGAGGGATGTCATATTTAATTACAATTGTCTTTATTATTGTAACAGGTGGCTCTGGAAAAGGTTTTTAACTTTGCAACCACCAACATTTTTGAGACACGTGTAGCTGGAAGAATGGTGGCAGACATGTGCCGGGCTGCTGCCAAGGTAACTCGAAGATCATGAGCAGTCCATCGTCTAGTTTTTCCACAAATAGTGGCATCCTTTGTTGTCATATACTGGAACAAATATGCACCACACCTAAACTAAGGGTGATGCTTAATCTCATTCATTTTATTATGACTGGTGCCTCCAAATAATGCCTTCGTCTCAAATGATGCCTCATATTTTCGACAGTTATTTTAAAAAATATTATCGAACCAATGTTTGAGGTGCAGTTATACTGTTGTAGCTAACTGTTCACTTCCTCCATTCTTGTTTTTTTTCAGTGTCACCCCGCAGAGTCCCTAAAAATGTTTGTCCCTCACTGCTGCAATCAAATACACCAAATTGCTAACAGTAAGTGCGTTACTGCTGGCTAGAAAAAAAAGTTTTCCACATTCAGTAGTTTTTAGTAGTATTGAAGTGATTTATGTTTTTTATTTGGGTGGTCTACATTTGATTTTATTAAAACAGATGAAGAAGTGTTACATGAAGAGGAACTTGATAAGGAGTTTTTATGGAATCTTCAGCTACTGTCTGAGGTGAACTAAGCTCATTTTCTGTTCTCATAGCGCTATTTTCCCCCTTCGCTTCACCATCAGTGGGTCTTCTCTCCATGTATGCCGACAGGTTACTCGTGTAGATGGTCACAAGCTCCTGGTCTATTCCTCTGACTTGGTCCAGATATTGCAGTTGACCCTTCACCTCAAATGTAAGCAGGGCTACATCCTTTCTTGCAACTTGCTGCATCATATCCTCCGCTCCACTGCCCTCATCTATCCTACCGAGTACTGCAGTGTGCCATGCGGCTTCCGGCAGCCAATCACAGACTACCTGCCCATCAAGGTGATGATTCTGAGATAATTGTTTACGTCAAGCACTAATATGCATCTCATGTTTTATGCATGCATCATTCTCAAGTAAATACGCAAAGCCAATTATTTCTTTGAATTGCACTTTGTAAGGATAGCGTCATAAAAAATTTTTGAGGACATGTGAGACATTGATAGTTCAAATAAAACATTGACGTTTCATGTAAACTGTAACCATCGGTGAGTCAAATTTAGCTTCAACATCAGCTTTTGTTTATGCTCTTTAAAAATGATCCCATGCAGGATTGGGGTCGTCATGGTGACTTGTGGAACTTGGACATCCGGTGGCATGTCCCCAATGCTGATGAGACCACCTTTACCTTTCATTTACTAAACATGATCCTGAAGCCAGAACTCAAGAGGCTACAAAGTTTTGCAGAGGGAGAGCAAGAAATGAGCAGGTATAATAAAATGCGTATTTGAAATGTATAATACATTGAAATGTATTATACATTGTATGTATACATTTGAAATGTATAATACATTGTAATCATCCCTCTGAGGTGTCAAATGTAGTTTTCCTTTAACTGTGATGTTTTACTTTTTTGCTTTTTCTCCTCAACAGGGATGATGTCTTGCAGAGTCTCACCATTGTTCAACACTGCCTCTTGGGGGCTGGTGGTCTTATGCCTCCTTTGAAAGGAGAACCTATATCTGGACTGTGAGCAATTTTGCTAGTTTTGTTGAAAAATATTTGACATTGTCTTAAGTCCTCCCTTTGATTTTATTTCTGGGGAAAAATCCATCTAGTTTTAATTGTAATAGTTTCACTTTTATTTCAGCTTCCATATTCGTGTGTTTGTGTTTGTGGTGCAAAAATGCTGCATAACTTCATGTACTTTTTGAAACAGGGTCCCGAGTATGGTGAATCTCGATGAGACCACCTTGTATACTGGAACAAAGTATGGTATGCACAACACTTTAATTTCAGATAGTAGATGATGACTGGGGAATTATGTTTCAACGTGGGTATTCCCTTCAACTTAATGTATAATGTTGTTTTGCAGATGAATCCACAGAGAACTATAGAGATTCCATTTGTCAAGTGATGAGAAAGTTGCTTCGTAAGTGTCATGGCCACACGTCAATTACTTTTCTTAATTTTAGTTGTTAAACCATTTTATTTCTTTTTGCAGATTATATACTTGAAAACTCAGAAGATGACACAAAGTCTCTGTTTTCCATCATCAGAGTAAGAAAAAGAACAATCAATGTTTTTATGTTATTTAAAGTGTATACTTCGGTCAGTAACGTGTGCGTTCATAGCCTGGTTGAACAAAGTTGCTTTGTTGCATATTGAATCTTTGTAGAGCACATGATTCCAAAAGTAAATACGAAAAGATTTGATTTTAAGATAAAAAAGGAGTTTATCACTAATCACATGCAATCACTGAATAAATTTCTAATATGTAACAATTGATCTAACATAGCACCTGCAAAGACAAACTGGTATTTGTCTTCAATGTCATCCAGATTATCAGTGAATTGCTGCACTTCAGAGGTTCCCACAAACATGAGTTTGACTCCCGCTGGAAGAGCTTCAACCTTGTGAAAAAATCAATGGAAAACAGGGTGAGAATCTTTTTTTTGCTGCCATCTAATGTGTATGATGTAAATACATGGAAATAAGCTTCTTTGAGGATCACGTTCCACAATACAGACTTATTTTTATTTTATTGTTCAATGCAGCTTCACGGAAGAAAGCAGCATATCAGAGCTCTGCTCATAGACAGAGTCATGCTCCAGCATGAAGTACGTTAACCATGAACACATTTGCATGTTGCATTATCGTGTAGGTTTTTTTTAAAGATTTGCCCTTTGTGGATTATTAGCTGCGCAAGCTGACGGCAGAGGGGTATCAGTATAGGAACATTCACCAGGAGCTGATGAGGGATCTGTTGCGGCTATCCACAAGCACCTACGGCCAAGTAAGGACCCTCCAATAGTAGTTTTTTGGTCTGCTTTCTATGAGTTGTCACACATTGTTTTGTTTGCAATTGTCTGAAAGCATGAGATGGATTAATCATACTCAGGTGTTTGGTATTAGAATTAAAGTATATATTTTTTCCAGGTACGCAGCAAAGCTCAAAGTGTACTGTTCACTGCACTTGGCACCTACACTTTCTGCTCTAGAGATTTGATCCCTCAGGTCCTTGAGTTTCTCAATCCAAACAACAGCAGTGTCACACAGCAGCAGTTCAAAGTATGACATTCCCAAACTATTGTGTTTCTCTATCATGTCTATTTATGATTTGTATGAGAGCAGGTGTTGTATTTGGCATATGATTGCCACTGCTTTTCCAGGGTGCCTTGTATTGTCTCCTCGGAAATCATAATGGAGTATGCCTGGCCAATTTGCATGACTGGGAGTGCATTGCCCTGACGTGGCCCTCTATTGTTCGATCCGGCCTGAGTTCAGCCATGTCTTTGGAGAAGCCCTCCATTGTGCGGCTCTTTGATGACCTTGCGGACAAAATCCACCGCCAGAATGAGACCATTGGCATTGACTTCTCTGTAAGAGTTACTTTTGAAAGAACATTTCAAAAATGTTTGAATTTGATGTGCTTTGCAAG
This sequence comes from Hippocampus bargibanti, assembly GCF_051943395.1. Lineage (NCBI taxonomy): Eukaryota > Metazoa > Chordata > Actinopteri > Syngnathiformes > Syngnathidae > Hippocampus > Hippocampus bargibanti. The sequence continues at coordinate 14,221,036 of NC_142746.1, forward strand.
AACAGCACCCATCAAACTAAATTCACAAGTTATCAAATCAACAATTTCATCCTATAGATCCCTGAAGAAACCTGTGGTGTGGCCAAACAGCTGATGGTCACTGGAAATCCACTACCTAAAGAACCTGTTCCTTCAGAAGAAGAAACATCAAGAGGTGTTAAGAGGCAAGAACTCAAGAATTTCGAGTCTAGCGAGTAAGTTTCTTCTAACAACAGATCTCTGATCTGTGTGTGTCTCTATCATACCTGAAGTATCAGTTATTGCATGTCAATATTAAATTGAGCGTATTTTTAACTGTGTTTTAGGAAGTACCAGCAGCTCATTGGTGATTTACTGAACTGTCTTGGCAATAGAAATCTGTAGGTGCCTTTGATATTACCCACATTGCAATTCAACGTATTTTTGCTGAGAACTTCGATATGAATATTATAGGCCTTGGAAATTTGAACACATCGCTATTGGCTTCTTGTCATTGCTCCTGAGAGATGACCACCAACTCCCGCCAACAGCTGTTTTGTTCTTCGTCAAAACTCTCAACCACGACTCCCTCTATGTCCGCAAGGTGAGTGGGCCTTGTCCATGTGTCATAACTGTGCACAAGTCATGGGGTAGACTTTTCTGGGTGGAGGCTAAAGCAAATGAAGTGCTGCATTTCGTCCAATAGGTGGCAATATCAGCTGTCGCGGGGATCATGAAACAAATAAAAAGGCCTCATAAGAAAGTGCCCATCAGCCCATCTGAACTTTGTAAGCAGCACACGTTTTTCCTCCTTCATTCTTGCTTTTTCTAAAAAAAAAAAAAAAAAATGAAAAAAATGTGTCATTTCTGAATGGAAAAAGGTGCACTTGAAGAGACAGGTCATGGTATAGTGGCCGGTGACCGCCCAGATAACAAATGGCTGCAGTATAACAGCAGCAGCCTGCCGAGGACTCAGAAGGACTGGGATCTCTGTGTTTTTGTGGAAAAGACTCATTGGGGTTACTACACTTGGCCAAGGTATATGCTTGAAACTTTTCCATCATTTTGGTTTCTTGGTCGCAGCTGTTTGTGTTGTACTTTCACCCATGTGCTTTTTGCTCACTAGGAAACTGATGATGTATGCTCCTGAAGAAGAGCAGCCCAAACAGAACTTAACAAGAGAGGAAATGACAGAGGTTTGTGTCACACAACAATGATTATTATCCATGCATGTCTTGTCAACATTCATAATTGTTTTCGTCTTTATTTTTGCAGCCCGAGCAGATCATCTATGACCATTTCTCAGACCCAGTATTTATCAGTCAGTTCATTGAGTTTCTCTCTCTTGAAGATCGAAAAGGCAAAGACAAGTTCAGCACACGCAGATTCTGTTTGTTCAAGGTGAGCATTTCTTTAAAGGGGTTTCAGTTTTAAGAAAAAGCCAAAAAACAAACAAACAAAAACGTAGCCCCACATTTTTCTTTTGTGTTTTCAGGGTTTGTTCCGCAATTTCAGCAACACCTTTCTGCCTCTGCTGCAGCCTCACATGGAGCGCTTAGTTGCAGACACCCATGAGAGTAAGCAGCGTTGTGTTGCAGAGATCATATCTGGACTAATCAGAGGATGCAAACATTGGAGTTACCCAAAGGTGCAATTTCACTCGGGATCCATGCCTTTTTCTTCTCTTGGACATCTGATGCATGAAAATGCTTGGAGTTAACTTCAGTTTAAATGCTATATTTGCAGGTTGAGAGCCTTTGGGAAGTGTTGTGCCCACTCCTTCGTACAGCTTTGTCCAACATCACAGTAGAAACATATGCAGACTGGGGCACCTGTATTGCCACAGCCTGTGTAAGGCTTCCCACTCTGAATTAATCTTGTCTTAAAAAAGGGGAAAAATGTGATTCTTATGTCTGTTTTTTTACCATTTACAGGAGAGTAGAGACCCTCGCAAACTTCACTGGCTTTTTGAGATGCTCATGGAGTCTCCAGTCAATGGGGAGGGAGGCTCATTTGTTGATGCATGGTCAGTAGAACTATGTCCCGCCTGTGTAATAATGTTAATGCCGCTTACATAATTATTATTATTGTTTTAATACATTTTACCCCCCCCCCCCCCAAGCCGCCTCTATGTACTACAGGGAGGCCTTGCTCAGCAGGAGTGGCGTGTGCCAGAGCTTCTCCACAGATTGCTGCATTACTTGGAGCCCAAACTGACGCAGGTTTACAAAAATGTTCGGGAGCGGATTGGAAGGTGAGGATTGATCATATTAAAATTAGTTTATGTTGTGCCTCCCCTTATCATGTTGAAGTTCATTATGGCTTGAAATAAAAAAGCATTAATTATTGTTTTCAATTCATCAAAATTTCAAAATAGTATCATGACAGTCAATATCACAAAAAAGGAAAAGAAATCCCACCCTTTCTCCCAATTTGATGATTACTTGTAACACCAAACAATTCTTGTACCACTCAGTTTAATATTTACCATGTGATCTACCCGAAAGAAAAAAAAAACTGGTGTATTAATGGTGAATTTTCTTCCCTACAGCGTACTGACCTACATCTTCATGATAGATGTCAATCTGCCTTACACTCAGCCAACCACCTCACCTCGCATCTCGGACTTCACTGAGAGAATTTTGTTACTGCTAAAACCGCTGACTGAGGGGGATGATGAGATCCAAAATCACGTGGTTGAGGAAAATGAAGTGGGGGAACAGGATGAGAGAACACAGGCTATCAAACTTCTCAAAACAGGTACGTTCATGCCAATTGAAATTATCCCAAGCTATTTATTTTTCATAACATTCTCCCCATTAACATGTTTGTAGTGTTGAAGTGGCTAATTGCAAGTGCTGGCCGCTCTTACTCTACCGCTGTCCCAGAGCACCTACTCTTGCTCCCTCTCCTCTTTAAGGTACCTCCTTCACTTTTGCACAGTACACAGTTAAATGGACTCACGATGAAAAATTCTGGCATCTCTGTGTGGTTGCAGATTGCTCCAGTCGAGAATGATGATAGTTATGATGAGCTGAAGAGGGATGCAAAGACCTGCTTGTCTCTCATGTCCCAGGGGCTCCTCTACAGCGAGCAGATTCCGATGGTGCTTAATGCCCTCGGAGCGGTAAGCCATCGAGCAACAGTAGCGGATTTAAGTAGAATTTTCAAATTTACAATCATGATTTATTTTCAAGAATGATCACAACTTGGTCAGTGAATGAAAGTAGTATATTCGCTCTACTACAGTGATGTATATTTAACTCATCACTGTCATTCCCGAACTTATTCGGGAATTGTAAAGTGTGACGTTGAGCGCCAATCCCAAATTTGTTCGGGTTTTGTTTTTTCTTGTGGGGGTGTCAATAAAGCACTGGTCAGACCTCTGGCAATGATTTTTGCACTTCCTTGATAAATAAAGATGTATTGTATTGTATTTTGTACAGCCGCCACCACTTTTGTACAGCCGCCACCACTTCAAGTTCAGATAACTCCAAACCTATATACAGTAAAGTCTCGTTATATCGATATTCAAGGGAGTCCGAAAAAATATCGATATAACCGGGACTATCGATATATCCGACCCTGTTTGCATGTAATTTTCTCCGTGCGTGCATAGAAATAGTATCGATATAACCGGGACTATCGATATATCCGATATCGATATAACGAGACTTTACTGTGTGTGTGTGTGTGTGTGTGTGTGTGTGTGTGTGTGTGTGTGTGTGTGTGTATATATATATATATATATATATATATATATATATATATATATATATATATATAAACTTTTATTCAGTTGAAAGGAGAGAATCTAATGTTTCTAACGCTGTATTGAATGTTTATGTAGTCCTTAAACTCAATAATCTGTGGGTCCTGCATATTGAGTGAAAAAACCCTGGCCCTGGAGTGGACACATTTTTGAACATCGTCTGGCAGTGAATGAGTAAGGAGGGGACTTTGTTTTGCTGTCAGGTGTCCAAACTGTTCAATGTACAATTTTCCTAAAAAAAAAAATATATAATATTGGTATGTAATCACTTTATTTTTATATTCACCAATTTTCAGTGATGGAAATACATCTCTTAATTATGAAATCTGTCAACTTTTGGACTAATAACGCTCTTGGGCACTTGAAACATCCCTCTGAATGGTAACATGGCAATAATAAAGGAGTGTACAGATACCTGAATCCTTGGGCAAGGGGGGTGGGCTTTGTATTTGAGATGAAATGAAAAGTGGGCAAGTGAACCATGAGTTAGTTGAGGAATCACACCCATTTCAGTATTGGAAAATATGGTATTGGATAATGTCTTGTATGTCTGTCATATATGTACAAATGTGTATCTCTCTCCCTCTCTCACGTGGCAGATTGCAGGGAGCAGCTCCTGGCATGCTCGATATACAGTCCTGACGTACCTGCAGATCATGGCCTTTTACAACTTGTTCACCTTCATGAGTGACCCAAAAGCAGTGAATGACGTGCGGGCGATGGTTATGGGAATGCTGGAGGATGAGCAGCTGGAGGTAAGAACCAAGCATGCATCCACAAAGTAGTGAAAATATAAAACACAAAAAAAATGCTTCATGTTAGTCTGCCAAAGTAAAACCGTCGGTCTGGAGATTATAATAAATACATTCTTGTTAGTGCTGGTGGACTCTTGTCATCTTTTACCTCCACTGTCGTGATTCAATATTCACCTCCCGGCTCGCCACTCGCAACCCCCCCCCCCCCCACAACTCTCCCTCTGGTCCTCTTAACTGTTGCTATGGTTACCACCGGCTATGGTAATCTGTTGCTATGGAGATAACTTTCAGATTGAAAGAGGAAGAGAGGGTTAGAGTATAGACAAAGAGTGGAGGATAGCCAGAAGTCATTTTGTTAGGCCTCTACATTACATCTACTGCTAAAGTGTTAAACGGCCTTGTTGAGGTTAGCTGATCCAAATGCTGATAAGTCTTGGTGGTCGATACTGCATATACAGTAAAGTCTCGTTATATCGATATTCAAGGGAGTCCGAAAAAATATCGATATAACCGGGACTATCGATATATCCGACCCTGTTTGCATGTAATTTTCTCCGTGCGTGCATAGAAATAGTATCGATATAACCGGGACTATCGATATATCCGATATCGATATAACGAGACTTTACTGTATCTTGAATCTATCTTTGCTGTGTTGAGAAATGGGTTGAGCACATAAACACACAGGTAAAATTCACTATTATCGAATGTCTTATTCAAGGTGGATATCCATTTATCTTATTTCAGATCATATTATGTATATTGTGCAAGTGTACTTAATGTTGCCCCTCCCACCCCGATCTACTTTCCCTTTAGGTAAGAGAAATGGCTGCCACCACACTCAGTGGCTTCCTCCAGTGCAATTTCTTGTGTATGGATGCACCCATGCAAGCTCACTTTGAGGCACTGTGCAAGACCCGCCTGCCTAAAAAGAGAAAGAGAGGTGTTGGTTCACTCATGGACACTATACCTTCTGGAGGTGAGTCATCACTGTTTCTTTATGCCCCATCCCCCACGCACCACACATGCACACTGACATCTCCAAATGAATTTTAAAAAGAAGGGTCGGTTGTTTGTTTTTAGGTGCTCTTTTTTCCAATATCGGGCACACCACATTATAAGGCGCTACAGTAGAAGCTGGGGTTACACGCTACTTGTTCTACAGGGGGAAATTGAGTGGGTGGCTGCTGACAGTAATTGCGAGACCTGTTGAGGCTCAATATTACTTCACATATAAGGCGCATTGGTGTACGAGGCGCAGGGTCATCTTTTGAAGAAAATCAATGCCTTTGGGTGTGCCTTATACACTGGAAAATACGGTAAATAGGTGTCTGACTGCCTTGTGTTTAAGAAAAGCGACAATGCACAGCACGGTTTTTGGATTGGTTGCATTTAATGGTCTTGATCACAAAACCTTCATTTTTATGTTTTCACAGACCTCGTACGGCGTCATGCTGGTGTTCTCGGACTGAGTGCCTGCATTCTCTCTAGCCCATATGACGTGCCCACCTGGATGCCCCAGTTATTAATGGACATCAGTGCCCACCTTAATGATACTCAACCCATTGAAGTGCGTCTTGTAAATGTACGCTTTCATGCTCGGGGATGAACTGCAATGTTGCAACCTGGATGTGATTCCTTGCAGATGACTGTGAAGAAAACCCTGTCCAACTTTCGGAGGACGCACCATGACAACTGGCAACAGCATAAGCAGCAGTTCACAGATGACCAGTTGTTGGTGCTGACAGACCTCTTGGTGTCGCCGTGCTATTATGCTTAAAACTCGGTAAAGCATTAAAAATGATACAATAACAAGGCACTTCTATTATTTGGAAGTGACAAGATTTTTAGTTGCCTTTTTTTAATAAACTTTTGTACTTTTTCTGTTTTGCTTGGATTCTTCCAGACTCTACGTCCAAGCCAGCCTACACTGAGGATGCGGCTACAGTTCCACGACACCAGGAAGTGGCACACTCAACTGTTTGAAATGTTTTGTATTACCCATGTAGCTCATTTGCATTTCTTCTATACTTAATATTTAAGGGTCGATCATGGCAGGGATGAATGACCTGCAGAGTGTAACATTTCTCTCCAGTTTTTTGTTTGTTTGATCACTTGAAAACGTATGGCGTGTTGGATACATTTCTCAGGATCATAACCCATGAATCAACTCTGAGCCAACACAATGTCTGGGGTGTAAGACATGCTCTTTAATTTTCATCTTCCTCAAGTGGAGTATGTGTTTTGACTTGCAGAAAGTTGTCAGTTGAATTTTTCCGATTAGACAAACAAGATTTGTGTGGCTATTTGATCAAGGTCTGACTATATATGCAGCGTGTACGCGGGTGTGTGTTTGTGTTATACACGTGTACGCCATGCTTTCGCTATCATGCGCAGACTTATTTATTTATTTATAAATTCAGGAAGTGCTGCAATCCTTTTTCCCGTAGCAAGTGTTTCAGCAGACATAGTAGGTGGGTTTGATTTTTTTTTTTTTTTTGGAAAGCACTAAGCCTATTTTTATCTACTCTTGCAAAGTCAAGGGAGAGGGTGCACTCCCCGATGCGGTGCTGTCATGTTTGTTTTGTGAAGACCTGAATAGTTTTCAGGGTCCTCCAGTGTAAAACACTATCTACTAAAATGACCCATAATTTCAAAGAATGATTGACACCTTCATACCCCCAGAACTTATCGGATTGTTCTGCTCAGTTTGTTTCCCCTTTATGACTTGAAATGAGTCTGAATATTGTAGCTTTTAGTACCTCACCTTCATTTAGTGTAGTGCCAAAAATGTAATGACCTTTTTTGTAGATTTACTGTTTGCCTATTGTATGATATCATGTGTAAATAAATTGTTTATAAACTACACCTAAATCTATCTTTTTTGAATATTCATTCATTCATTCATTCGTTCATTGTCCAAACAGCTTTATCCTCACTATGCGGGAGTTGGTGGAGTCGATCCCAGCTGTCTTCGGGCCGCACACACGGGGAACCCTGAACAGGTTGCCAGCCATTCACACTCGCACTCGGGACAATTTGGAGTGTTCTGCCTCCATGCATGTTTTTGGAATGTGAGAGGAAACCGGAAGGCCCGGCCAGGTGAACATGCAAACTCCACACAGCGATGCTAGAACTGGAATTGAACACTAATGTGAATGTTATTGGTTCTTCGTAATTATATGCCGGTTCCGGGCCTGCGATTTGCGCCAATAAGAACAAGCGGCATAGAAAATTAATGCTGAGACGATACAATAAGACCGTGTTTTGCAACTGCTTGATTGAGAACAAGTTATTTATTTGAGGGAGAAGGATGCAGTATTTTTGGGTTAATTTAAGCCTAGCGTAAATTAAGTCAGTTTGTATGTATACAAACGAGTTCAATTACTTGCAATATTGTATATTAGGATGACTTTGATAACAACATTTAGACAGCATTTATCGAGCAGTTATCGAAACAACCATCATTTTATACAACATTCTGTACATGGAACAGTAACAATTCTTACAACAAACAAATAATGACGACAGTTGAAACCCCCAAAACATTTAACGTTTGGTCAAGTATGTTTCAATGCTGCAAATGACCACCAAAAATACATTTCGGAATGAATTCAACGAAAAATAACCATTAGCAAATTGTTCAATGCACGAGTTGAATGCAGTGCTTGATGCTCCTTATTCGCAGGCGTCGCTGTGACTTCATGCTCGATTTTTTTTAAGCAGTGCACGTCCAGTGGTGGCTCCCGGCTAAACGTTTGGATACATCGCAAAGAAGACAAGAAACCCCTTGCAACAGATGCACAACAAACAAATAGTCTCTTAAGAATTAGCTCGCGGCATGCCCGGCTCAAATTGCAACGAAGGACGAGGAGATTACGCCTTTAATGTTCGTGTCTCCGAATGGCGTTTAAATTGAGATTTTTTTTCGCCTTCGTAGCTGCTGTACGTTCACGGAGAACATGACTTCTTTAAAAAACAAAAATGGGGTGTATTAAATAATTATGACCTGCGCAGCTTCGTGCAATAACGGTAAGTTTAACACATTATAAATTTGAGCTATCAAGGAAAATGTAAAAAAAGGCAAATAGTAGTTTGACGTGTGTGTGTGTACTCGCGTCGTATTTCATTGTTGCACTAATGAGCATGATTTCAATTTTTTAGCTAGCAGTCATCATGCGTTTTTTTGTCTCTTACAGAATGTAGCAATGGTGACGCCGGCATCCTCCTTTTCAGAGGACTAATGGTTGGTTCTTTAGCAGCGGGCGGTTAAAAATATGATGAACAGCACCGAGTCGCCATCAGAGCTGGCTGATGTGCCCAAGCAAGTGAACTTAAATGGCACCCAGCCATCCCACAGCCCCCCAGTTTGGGCAGCTGTCCACACAGCAACCTTGACCTTTTGCTCCTTCCTCCTCATTTTCATCTTCTGCCTTGGTTCCTATGGGAACATGGTGGTTTTCTTGTCCTTCTTTGACCCAGCCTTCCGCAAGTTCCGCACCAACTTTGACTTCATGATCCTCAACCTGTCCTTCTGCGATTTGTGTATTTGCTGTGTGACGGCTCCAATGTTCGCGTTGGTACTTTACTTGGACGCGGGCGGCGTGGACGGCATGTCCGAGAGCTTATGCTTCGCCTTTCACCTGACCGGCTCGGGTTTCATCATCATGTCGCTGGAAACAGTGGCGGTTATCGCTCTGCACCGGCTGCGGATGGTCCTGGGCCAACAGCCCAACCGCACCGCCTCATTCCCCTGCACCCTGACCCTCACAGCCCTGCTATGGACGTCCAGCTTCACCATGGCGGCCCTGCTCATCATGCGGGCGTATCCACACAGGGATGGACCTTGCTTGCCACATTTTGGTCTTGGAGGAAGGCGGGCCGGGTTGGTGCTGTATGCGTATCTTGCTGACTTTGCTTTCTGCGTGGCTGTGGTGTCAGTGTCCTATCTGATGATCGCCCAGACCCTGAGGAAGAACGCACAAGTGAGGAAGTGTCCCATTATCACCGTGGCAGCCACGTGCACCCCACCCCCGCCACCTTTGGCAGATGCAGGCTTTGAGGGGGTACACGGAAGTGCTCAAGGCCCCGTGTACCGTACTCAGATGTATAATAAGTTACAACATGTTCAGAGGCATTCTTACGCCAATAGGTCCAATCAACCAATGGTCCCGGGGGCAGCCCAGGGGGCGACCTGCTGCCAGCTGGTCTCCACGGTCAACTTGGCCACCGCCAAAGACTCCAAAGCTGTTGTCACCTGTGTCATCATCGTGTTCTCAGTGCTGCTGTGCTGCCTGCCGATGGGGATCTCTTTGGCGCAGGATGTTTTGTCTCCAGAGAGCACCTTCGCACACTACCAGTTTGAACTGTGCGGCGTCGTCCTCATTTTCCTCAAGTCGGGCATCAACCCCTTCGTGTACTCGCGTAACAGTGTCGGCCTACGCCGCCGCGTGCTTTGCTGCATTCATTGGGCCGCGCTGGGACTGCTTTGCTGCAAACACAAAACTCGCTTGCACACCATGGGAAAAGGCAGTCTGGAAGTCAATCGGAATAAATCCTCACACCACGAGACCAACTCGGCGCACGTTCTCACACCTAAGGCGCAGAGGAGGCTGGTGGACCAGGCATGCGGGCCTAGTCACTGCAGAGACTGCACTGCCAGTCCGAAGGGTGCACGGAGGCCTCGCCCCGCCAGCACATCCACACCCATCAACACGCGCATCGAGCCCTACTATAGTATATACAACAGCAGTCCCTCTGCTGGATCCAGTCCGCCCACCAGCCTTCAGCCTGCCAGCTCGCAGACATTCGCCTTTTCCAAGTCATACGTGGCTATGCACTACCACACTCACCAGGACACTTTGCAGGACTTTGAGAGTACCTCCGTGCAACAGATCCCCGTCCCCTCAGTCTGAACTCATTCGGGATTGGTGTCGTGTTCTGCAATAGTAGTGAAGTGGGACACCTCTGTAGGCACATAGCAGGAAGTTCTTTGGTTGAATCTTCAGAACTGCTGAGATGTTTTTGTCCAGTTTTGTTTCCTCCCATAGTCCAAAAACATGTATGTATGGATGATGCAGTGGTTCCTAAAAATTCTCTTTTGTGGGTCGTACAAATTTTCCTCATCCTGACACATGGTCTCCTCGCTACCGGACAGTAAACGTAACCAATTATTAACTCACTCACTGCATTCCCAAATTTATTCGGTAATTGAAAAGCATGACGTGGAGTGCCGTTCCTGAATTTGTTTTGGTTTTTCTTGCGGGTGATGCTGAGAAAGCACTGGTCAGACCTCAGTCAATGTTTTTCCCTCCCACGAGGGGCAGCATTTGCCTTTTGTACAGCCTCCCCCACTTACACCTCATATTAGTCCAGACCCATATAATTTAGGAATTAACTCTTTTTTGCTGAAGAAAGAAGAGCGTCTAATGTTTCTTACGCTGCATTACGCTGGTCCTACAACTCAATATTCTGAGGGTCTTGGACTTTGAGTGAAAATGACAAAAACCCTGGCACTCCAGTGGACACATTTTTGCACATCATCTGGCAGTGATTGAGTTAATTGATGATATAAGAATGAGGTCTAATCCATCAAATGTAGAATTTATCACAACCAAGTAGTGCTCCCAGACTTTGTACACGTGATATGTTCCATGATCGCAGACGATAGGTGAATTTCCACAAAGTAGAGGTTTACTCTTTTGGGCAAAGTGGCCTTTATTCCTCCATGAAGTGATTGCGAAATGCCCACATACTTCCCACGCTTATAAGTCTTTGTTACACATAACTTTACAAATGTAAAATGAAGAGTAAATCATTTTATGGTACAAATCTTTTTTTTCTGGAAACCAAACACTTGTTGCCATGACTAATGTTCGTCTACTTTTTCAGCAGAAGTTGCTCTTCATCTTCCATTTCGAAGATGAAAAAATGGTTTTGCTCATTATCAGTTCATTGTGGAAAAGCGATTGAAAACAAATCTATTAATCCTACTAGCCCTGCCTCTTCCTCACCTGCCCTTCATTCCTGTTTCATCTTATTGTCATTCTTACACATATGAAAGGTTTTTGGTCTGGGCAGCACAACTTTTACATTTCATGGATGTTGTCTAACCCATCTTAATTTCTTAGCAACATAAAAGTGATTTTAGAGTGATTATTTGATGGTTATGATAGCAAAGTAATAACCTGAACAATGTGCTAATTGGTACCTGAAGCAAGAGGTTTATTTTTTTAAACACATTTAGAATTTAGAGATGCGAGGATTTTTCTCTCAATAGCGACAATTCGTAAGCTACCTATTTCCAAAAATGTGTCTGAACGCTGCGTTTGGTGATGTTACCACTGCACGCACAGATCCAAACAGTAATTGAATGTAAGTGGACGAGCTACCTCACTATCTGGGCTGAATGGGTGGGGAAGATGAGGCAGTCGTGTTGTCGCAGTAACTACGGTATTGCAAATCCAACATTAAGGAAAGTTCTTTCTGCATTGTGTACGAAAAGCCTTGTAAGATGCCCGAAGACAAAATCCGTAATGTCTGAATATAAGCATAAAATGACTGTTTCAGTCAGTACCCTCCCAGTTACTGACAGGAACATAAATCCCACTTGACTGTATTTAATCAGTGGCATGGAAAAGAGATGTTAAAAGACATACTTGAAATGGAAAGGTTTTTCACTGTTTACAACTTTTTGAGTACTTAGTAAAGTTCCTATAAATCTACCTGCTGCACCTTGGGCTGGCGACTTTAGTTCCCACATGGTCATTCGAGGATTTATTTGTGATCCCAGCACCCACTTTTTAACCGAATAAATGTTTAGCAAGTGCTGTGTGTCCTCTCCTTTTTCGAAATAATATCCTCAATTATGGTAAGGTTCTCTTTTAGATGTTTTGGTGTTGTTTTACTGTAGTCTTTTTGTAACAGAAGAATGAGTATTGAACTTCAAATAGTAAAAAAATAAAAATTTAAATGAGATCAGTCTTTTTGTTCGACTGTAAAATAATTGTAAACATATCTTAAACAGTGCTCCTCGTGCAATTGTACATTTTAAAACATTTCAGTACGTTTTTCAGTCGGAGTCTGAAGGCGTGATAACAGCGCCCAATGGCGGCCTTAAACGTTACTGCACCAATGCAGGAACTTCAGTTCGATTTCACGTCGAGGGGTGTGATGTGTCCATAGCAAATGTATTACGAACTTAATTGGTTCCCAGACCGTATGTAAGCCGAAAAGCGTGTATCCCCCAAAAAAAATTCCCAGCGGAAACCATTAAAATGAGAATAATCCGTTACCAGGTCCCCATAAAAATTTTCTAAGCCTTAAAACTACACAAAATATACCTTAATTTATGTATAATAAATGTGCTTGATGGCGGGCACTAGGACCAGGCATCTCACCCAGCAGGTGCAGAGGAGGGGGCGGTTCATGTTACATATATTACACTGCTTTTGCTGTTCAGTTCAGATCCACTTGTTAGCCGTTGGAATAAACACGTCTCCACATTTAGTCGTGTGTGCTCATTCCTCAACGGCTACACTATGGTATTATAATTAAAGAAATAAACTGTACTGTATAATAAAGTCGTTTTATTTACCTTTGTGATGGTCGTAGATGGCTTGATGGAATGGAGTGGCCGGTTTCCTCAGCATTAAACACCTGGTGAGGAACGTAACTTTCTTTCACCATCTTGAGGAATGATCCCTTGTTGGTGCTTTCTCTGTGATAATTGTATCTAGTTCATCATCAATTGTGTTCTGTTTAGCTGGGTTGATAGCTTTTTGCATCAAGTGTACAGATGGCTTGTGCGGGTAATTTGTGGAGCCTGATTGATGGCATATTTTAACCTTGCAGTCTACACTGCCTTTGAACTATCAAAGTTTAAACTTTCTCACTGTCGTCTACTTGTCTCTTTAATGTTTAAAGCTGCGTTCTTGACCAATCACGTGGCTTTAACCAAAGACTGGGGGCGGGGAATAGAGGACAAAAACAGTCGGCTGCCATGTTGTTAGAACGGGCTCGTTCGCGAATGACACATCACTCGAGGCAGCTCTGTGTACAAAAATGTTCGTATGCCAAGGTAAATTTTTCATAAATGTAACGTTCGTAAACCAAGGGGTTCGTAAACCGAGGTATCACTGTATTCCTATTGAGTTTTTGCATATGTACGGAGCCCCTAAGGTGACATCGAAGAAAAAAAAATGCTTTCCCTTGCAAAGTTTTGCATTCCCTCACAAAGTTTTCCGTTCCCTTGCAAAATGGAAAGATTTGCGAGGGAATACAAAAGTTTGGGAGGGAATGCAAAAGTTTGCGAGGGAAGGCAATTTTTTTTTCTTCGATGTCCCCTTAGGGGCTCCGTACATACACAGTCTTTGCAAGGGAAAGACTAAAATTCGCAAAGCAAGTGAGAACGCAATATGACACTCAATTACACATGCACTTCATTTTTGGACTAACGATCAAATAGTTTCTTTTGGCCCTGTAATTTTAATATGACAAGGATCAAGTTTATTGTGAGCTGTTCATCTTAGCCGTGGTATAAAAATACACTATCAAAAAATTTTCAGAATACCTCTTAAGTGACAAAGAAAATTTAATCCAACTTGCATTTGCCGTTTCAAAACACTCACTGATGCATAAGTTACAGTCACCCTTCATTATATGAATAAAGCACACCTCAGTTCTGCAAAAGATAAAACAAGAAGTAAAAGCACCAAGTAGGTAAGTAAGTAATAAGTAAAAGTATCCTCCAACAATTTGTTCTTCCACACACAGTGATTCATGATCTTGTATATTAGAAAACATTTTAAGTCGAGATATGAAATTTAAACAGTAAATTCATTCTCCTAAAGTGATTTGTTGAAGCTACAACCCGGCTGGGTGGGGTCAACCGTGATTTGATCCACCGATCCGATCAGGACATCGAGATCGTCTCAGTAGCTCCTCAGCAGCCTCAAATCCAGCCTTAAGATCACCACAATTTGAACCTTGGTTTGCCATAAGCATTATTACCATGTCAACCTGTCTCTTCTGTTATTTTTCCACATGGCCTTTTCCTGTTGGTCTCATCTTTGGGCCGTTTAGCTTGAAATGGACAGAAGTCAGTGTTTATCTGCCAAGTCTAGCTTCAGATGGACAGAAGTCCGCGTTCATCTGCTGAGTCAAGAACGCTGCAAATGACTGAAGATTCAACCTGAGACAAGAACATGGATTTAACGTGGTTCCAGAAGTGCTTAACTGCCTGATGACTACACTTACCCCGAGGATGTATTGGCAAGTCTGAGGTTCCAGCATATACACAGTGACCGCATGGCGAGACTCAGACTCTTTACATCTGATGCAAGAGCAAGAAGCAATCAGTAAGGAAACAACTGGTTATTATCAAATCAACTTATTCAATGGCATGAATCTTGAAAATGATCAGGGTTGCCCAATCTTTTTCATACCAAGTTAACTGTAACACTGTTCACATACTTTAATTTAACAACGACTTGGCGGGGTTTCCCAGTTAGATCGCACAAGTCACCATGGCTGTAGAAATGGGAGACCAGCCTGCACAGAGGTATTAAAAATGTAAATGTGTATAAAAGGGAGTGGTTTTAATTGATGGTCCGTGTAGAATAACTGCACACTTGACTTTCTGCATCCCAGTTTCTTTTAGCTGGTAAGATCGAGCAAGGTTCTTCTTGGACCACTTGATGTGTTCCTCAGCATTCCAGTTCCCAACGACCACAATGTTCTTTGCTTGCTCCTTATCCTGAAACACCAAAGGGACACAACCTTTGAATGAACGTGCTTCGTAGAAGAGAGTAGAATTCAGATTTATTCAGGGTGAATGTGTGAAGTGGGACCGGTTGCTTCCTTGTGAAATCACAACTTTGTCCAAATTAAGGGCTTTTCTCCTTTAATGGCATGAATTTTCTTTTGAGACTAAAAAAATATATACATATATTATTCCTTCGCGATATCCCCCATCCATTTTCTGTATTACTTGTCCTAAATGTTTGCAGCTGAAGTCAACTGGTGGTCAGCCAATTGCTGGGCACAATCAAACCGATTGACTTCCAAGATTTCAATTAACCTATCGTGTGTGTATTTAATTGAAGAAATCATAACAGCCTTCTCCAAAAGAGATTAGCAAACGCATGACTCACCTCATGGTACTGATGGACGTGTTTTCCATAACAGAATTCGTATTTCCACCATCCGACCCCCTGAAAAACACATCAACTAAACATCTGACCTCTCATAGTGACCACTAAAAACTCCTCCGGGTTCGTGTGACATGGCCTTACCCCATGTAAACAGTAGGAGCCGCTTAGGAAGTCCTTGATGAGCTGCTCATCTGTCAACCGCGATATGTGAGTGGTGCCAAGAGCCAGATGGCCCTGCCCATCCACCAGAACCGGTTGGTGTGTGGGAGTGACGGTTTCCTCTTTCGTTGGTGGAGCTTCCTCCTGTAACTAGCACACAAAGCAGCCACTAAAAACATTACGTTTACTATTCCTTACTCATCACTGCAAAATACTTCATCTTCCAATGTATTTAATAACAAAACTGTATATTTTGAAAATACAGCAAATGTCAGTTACTTTCAGTCCCATTAGGTTTAACTTGAAAAGTAGATTAAATCATGGTTTAGGTAACGACCATCATGGCCCAGTTTACGATCATCAAATGACCAAATGAAGAAACGGCTTGCTGAGCCCTGACCAACTGTGATGTAATTTTCAGTCAAGAGCAAGTGGCAAATAGCTGCTGCTGAGATGGATAAAAACGAGTGTATTTTGCTGTATAATTCATGTATAATTCAAGTAATACTTTTAGCCGCTTCATTGCAAATAGCCGACCTCACTGTGCTCTGCAGTAGTGCTGAACGGAGGCTTGAGTTGCTCCTCTTGCTTTTTATCCAGCTGGGCGAGTCGCTGAGGCCGTAGTGGTGACCCAGCAAGTGCCTGGCAGAAGATGGCGTTAACTGGGGATGATTTGAACCTGCATGCGGCAAAAAGGGAGGAGGGTCACATTTAATCCGCCGCGCCTCTTATTTAAGACATTTTCTACCTGTATTTGGGGTGCGCACAGAGCAAGGGGGTCAGCACCACCACCTCATATTCACAGGTGGTGACCTCAGCGAAGGACAGAATCTCATGCTTGGCCTCCGGGTGACACACGTACAGCACAGAGGTGGAGCGTGGCTCATTCTGCTTCAGCTCACAAGGTGTCCCGTTTCTCATCTCCATTGAGTAATATGGAGTCAGCTGACCTTCTATGTTCTTAGACAGCACCTATACGCCAATGTGTAGAGTGTGACTTGTATTTATTGTGCAAAATGCAGTGTAGACTGCTAAATTCGTGTAGCTTACTTCAGTTTCAGATGCGGACGGGGATGGGTCTGTCGCTTCGACTTTCGCTGACGTAAGAAATACATAGCTTTATATTAGCAGAAGACAACATAAATGATGCATTAATTAAGAAGAATACATAGATAGCTCGGCCCACTAACAAACCTTAAAATAGGGAGAATTCAGTTTTCCTTCAGGAAGTGAAATACTTTATTTTAGATGGTGGGCGAAGGAAACTCTCCAAATTGTCTGTGGATGTGAATGTGAGCATGAATGCTTGTTACTGTGTGCCCCAGAATTGGCTGGAAACCAATTCAGGGTGTCCCCTGCCTACTCCCCGAAGACAGCTGGATAATTTTCCCCCATGTACAGTACATTCATTTTCAAAGCCTTTTGAAGGACGAAAATAAAACATACCCATTTCTTTACTTTTTCTCTTACCTTCTACCTTTCCCAAAAAGTACTCCTGAACACTTATTTTCTGTGGATACACATGTAAACAGTATTATCGTCACTACTCTCCAAATGATGGTAGCTTTGTTTTGAGGTTCTTCCGAGAGCACCAACCTGACCGGTCTCTTTCTCTTCATGATACTGTCTTACATGTTTTCCATGGCATACTTCATACGTCCAGTAAGATTCAATCTGCCACCCACAGAGGAAAAAGACTTTGTTACACTCCACTAATCCAGCACACTCTGCTGGTGTAATCAGACAAAAACGTGAGGGGATGATGAAGATTACTCTGTATGAGCAGCTGCTTCGTTTGAACAGAGGCTCCAGCAATTCAAATGGACTTGGCCCGCGGTACTCCTTGTCATCATCCTGAGGTCAGTCAAGAAAAATGACCACAAAAAGATAAATTACATCACGGAGGTCCATCAATTGAAAAAAATATGACCCAACCATTACCTGTTCTCCAGAGGCCAGCGAAGGGAGAAGGCATTTGTAATTCTCCTTCTCTACTGTGGTCATAATGACATAGTTGTCTTCATTGTAAAGTCCCCCCGACGTGGGCTGAAATACATATTTTGATTCACTGTGAAGGCATATTGTCATGTTTAGTATAACCCTTAAGAACCGAAACGAAGGGAAGCATACCAGTGTGAATTCAGCACCAGGCCATGCAATTTTGAAAGTAATTTCATCTGTGAAGGGAGGCTGGCCGTCTCCGTGTGCTGTGACGCCGATGCGGAGCTTCAGAAGTCCACCAAGCATCACCAACACAAGCCCAGTCAGCATCTCCCTGTCCAGCCACTGATCGCCAACTCGGTGCTGCTCATGTACACCTCCCGTGTGTTTCTCCCACCAACTGCAGCTGCTTCAGAGAGATCCGGGTCGATATCCGCTTGGGGATTGTTTTTATTATTCGTGATGTCCACAGGGCGGAAGATTCCAGGAAGTAAGCTGTTCACTTGCCACGTCCTTTTCCGGCTGCTTTGTTTTGAAAACCCGTGTTAATATAACGGCAGCGACATCCTGTGGTAGAATCCCGCCGCCTGGACACCCAATTTAATGCAAAATGTTTATCTATTTCCCCCGCTGCAAAGCATACAGTAAGAAGAACAGCAAAAATAAATAAAAGAGAAAAAAAAAATAAAATGTGAGCAGTGGAAGATGGTTGTCATAAATTTAACCACTGTTTACGACCTTTGAAAAATCTGTTTCTTACTCCCTTTTTCTGATCTATTATCTTTCGTAAGCTAACATTAGAAAAACTGATACGTTATATATGTTGAGCTGCGTAAACATGAGGTGTTGTATCGACAATGTTTATTATTACTGAGTTTGCAATGATATAGAAGTGCACTGTTGGTCGCTTTATACAAACACGCCACTACGTAAACACCACCACCACGACCTCGACTACAACCGGTACTTCGACGACGACTACTACTGTACTACTACTACCACCACCACTACCACTACGACGACGACTACTACTACTAATTCTACTCATCGTCGTCATGGTATTACTAATACACATATAAATATAATTTAACTTTAGTGATATTTATTTGATCATTTGACTTCATAGATAGACTGTGCATTCGTTTAAAGCGCACACGCTATATACTATATTGAATGACGGGACTCTCGACATTACAAGACAACGCTATTGGCCACTTGATGGCGCTGTTGATATAAGAATGGGCCCCCTGTGAACGGAACGTGATTATAACGACCGCTTACTGTGATACAAAGAGAAATTATTAAGGCATGAGAGCTACGTACTTTTGAAATGACCAAGTCAAAATGGACTACTGTCAGAGATATGACAGTCAGACACCGTGGACAGAGACTCAGAACCAGAAAGATTGTCCCCACTGCCGGCAGGAGACGTAGTCATCAGATGACATACGTCTGAATTCTGCGCCCCTCTACCAAGCTATTTATTGAGAGTATATGTAAATTACAGCGATATATTAGTAAACATAGTTTTCTTGATTATAATGCCACGCCTCTGGGCGTTCTGAGCACCAACAGCTGCAAGCAGTAAAACATAAGACATTTTAATTGGTTGTCTTTTCCAAGAACTGATAAATTTGTAATCTGGCGCTTGTGCAGGATGTTTAAGCCGTAAATAACTTTGGTGAAAAAGGAGTATCTAAAGCCCTAAATTCTGTGCAAGGCCGGACCTTCTAGAATCTAGATGGAGACGACAGTTCACCTTGCCGTGTCTGTTTCACTCAGATTTACTGTGGCCATCTGCGCTTTTGACTGTAGGCCCATTGTTTAGTTGGTCAGCAAAGCACGACACTTTTAACCATGATAAATTATTATTCTCCATCAACTACCCATGATATTTATTGAGAACTTTAGAGAGGATCATTGCAATTTATGTTGATGTATAACCGCATATGTTACACAACACAACATAATGCTGTACATTTTTTTCCATTACCTGAGTTTAAAGAGTTTGATGTTTCTTTTTAATCGTAAGTGGGTTCGTTGTCAGATCACCCAGTCAAGTGACACGTAAATGTATCCCAGAGTTTGATCGTGGCGTGGAGTCGAGCAAGTCGTGCTGTGAAACTCCATCCAACCCTGTGCGAGTCTCTGCGAGTTGCGTGTGTGAGTCTGAGTCCGAATAGTTCTGCCCCGTGATTCCCCTCAACCTCCCTGTCCCACGCTGGCTACTTATATACCCTTGGCCTGCGTGGGAATGAGTCAGGCTCACTTGAAAGACAACAAGGACATCATAAGGTTGAAAGGCGCACTTCCGCGTGACGCCACAAGTTCACTATATTAACGGGCAGACAAGACAAACGCACTTTGAAAACATCATCGTGAAAAAAGTCCCCCCATTCCGTATGAAAGTAATACTTTTTTCTTCTTACTTGGTTCAGATCCCTCACCCATTTTTAGCTTACTAAATTTGGGATCTAATTAACGACGAGCTTGTTAACCTTGTAACGCTCAGGGACGTTGTTTGAGCATGCAGATACCTAATATGAATCAGATGTCATTTTATTGGTTGTCCAGCGTATCAATCAAGTAAAGGGATAGCTGATAGACTGACGTCATAGTATTTTCAAAACAAGTCAACTTTATTTTTTATAGCGTCACATCACCTTACTCTTTTTTTTGTTGTATTATTTTGTGTTTTCTTTTGTCACTTTGTGTTGTTGTGCGTCGTGTGGAATGGATACAGATTGTTTTTCAGCATTTTTGACCACGACATTCATCAAGGAGGAGACTGTGCTGAGCGGTTGCGCCTTTTTGGCAGCATGAATATGCCAGTACTGTTTTTGAATGGGAGGAATGTCGGTGCCATTCAACTGTCATCGCTGGACGCCACAGGGGCCATTGTTGTCACGTTCCGGCGGCGACAGTGGCAGCTGGCGAGCAGGAACGTGTGGTATAGGCGGTGGATCGTAGAGCAGGACAGAGGCGTGGGTACCGGCAAAGGATTTATTAACATAAAGCGCGGGTCCGAAAATACGCGGACCCGGTAACAACTCGTGAAACAAACTCAAAATGACAACTGACAATGTTAGTGGGTGAGTGGCGGCAATCCACCCAACCACACTAACCAAGAAAATAAAGTGGCACACGAGGGTGCAAAACAACCTACGACGCGGTGCAAACAACAAACGCGTTCGTGGCTAAAATAATTCCTCGGGCGAAGCAAATAACGTACTGGTAACAAGTTCCACGTACTAGCTTGGCGTAAGGCGAAGTATCTTCCGACGCTGGGTGGATGCCAGCGTCGGGTTTAAATGTCCACAGTTAATGAGGAGGGAATTGACAGCAGCTGGCGAGCGGCGGGAACGGAGGCCCCGCCCCGCTGTCAACTGGCTCATGACAGTACCCCCCCCTCAACGGACGCCTCCTGGCGGCCCACCTGGTTTCGACGGGTGAGCCTCGTGGAAGTCCCTCAGGAGCGACGGGTCCAGAATCCAGGTTCGCGGAACCCATTGACGGTCCTCCGGTCCGTACCCCTCCCAGTCGACCAGGTACTGGATGCCCTTTCCCCTGCGGCGTGAATCCAGGATCTCCCGCACTGCGTATGCCGGTCCTCCGTCCACCATCCGCGGGGGGGGGGGGGTTGGGCAAGAGGGGGGGCCAAGGGGCTGGACTCCACCGGTTTGATGAGAGATACATGGAAAACCGGGTGGATCTTCATGGAGGCGGGCAGCCGAAGTCGGACCGCGACCGGGTTAATGATGGCCTCCACAGTGAAGGGGCCCGCGAAACGCGGACCCAATTTGGGGGTTGTCCCGGCCAGCCGTAGGTCCCTTGTGGACAACCAGACCTTCTGGCCCACCTGGTAGGCTGGCGCGGAACGGCGACGGCGATCCGCGACCCTCTGGTTCCGGACTGCCGTGCGTGATAGGGCTGCCCTGGTCTCCCTCCATACCCGATGGGCCCGCCGAAGATGGTGTTGTATCGACGGGACCTCCACCTCCCCTTCCTGTGTGGGAAAGAGCGGCGGCTGGTAGCCATAAGCCGACATAAACGGTGACCGACCTGTGGCTGAGGAGACCAGGGTGTTGTGGGCATATTCCACCCACGGGAGATGGATGGACCAGGCCGAGGGACGATGAAGGCATACGCAGCGCAGGGCCGCCTCCAGGTCCTGGTTCTTCCGCTCGGTCTGGCCGTTGGACTGTGGATGGTAACCGGAGGACAGGCTGGCCGACGCCCCCATGGACCTGCAGAAACGCCTCCAGACCCGGGATACGAACTGGGGCCCTCGGTCCGACACGATGTCAGTGGGGATCCCGTGGAGACGGACGACGTGTTTGACCAATAGTGTCGCCGTCTCAATGGCGGACGGCAACTTGGTCAACGGCACGAAGTGTGCCGACTTAGAAAACCGGTCCACTATCGTGAGAATGACCGTCTTACCACGGGATGGGGGGAGGCCGGTGATGAAATCCACTGATATGTGGGACCAAGGGCGCGGGGGGACAGGTAGGGGGCGGAGCAGTCCTGCCGGAGGCTGATGGGAGACCTTGCCACAGGCGCACTCCGGGCAGGCCTTAACAAAGTCCGCCACGTCGTCGCGGAGCCGCGGCCACCAGAATCGCTGGGAGACGAGGTGCTCGGTGCGGCTCACCCCTGGGTGACACGCCACCTTGGATGCGTGCCCCCACTGGAGCACCTCCGAGCGCAGCGACTGGGGAACGAACAGTCTGCCTGTGGGACACTTCTCGGGAGTCGGGGTACCTTTTAATGATTCCATGACCCTCCGTTCGACCTCCCACTGGAGCGCCCCCATGATCTGGCGGCCGGGCAGGATGGGTTCCGCAAGGTCTTCCTTGTCTGCTGGCTCGTGGATCCGCGAGAGGGCGTCGGGCTTGGTGTTCTTTGTTCCTGGACAGTAGGTTAGGGTGAAGGAGAAGCGTGTTAAGAACAGCGCCCACCGTGCCTGGCGTGCGTTCAGCCTCTTGGCGGCCCGGATGACCGCCAAGTTCTTATGGTCCGTAAGCACGGTGAACGGCTCCTTCGCCCCTTCGAGCCAGTGCCTCCACTCCTGAAGAGCCAATACGACGGCGAGCAGCTCCCTGTTGCCCACGTCGTAGTTGGCTTCGGCGGAGCTGAGGCGGCGGGAGAAGAAGGCGCAGGGGTGGAGCTGCTGGTCGACTGAGGAGCGTTGGGAGAGTACTGCCCCAACACCTGAGTCCGAGGCGTCTACCTCCACAATGAACGCGCCGTTGGGGTCTGGATGGCGGAGAACTGGGGGGTGAGAGAAAGCCTCTCTCAGCAGCCGGAACGCGGCGTCCGCTTCTCTCGTCCACCTGAACGGGGTCTTAGTGGAGGTGAGTTGGGTGAGAGGGAGGGCTTTCCGGCTGTAGTCCCGGATGAAGCGGCGGTAGAAGTTGGCGAACCCCAGGAAGCGTTGTAACTGCTTGCGAGAGGTAGGTGTGGGCCATTCTACTACCGCTTCGGTCTTGGCTGGGTCAGCCCGGATCTGCCCCCGCTCCACGATGAAGCCCAGGAAGGATAAGGAGGAGGTGTGGAATTCACATTTCTCGGCCTTGACGTATAGTCGATTCTGCAGCAGCCGCTGCAGAACTAGCCGGACGTGCTGGCGATGTGCCTCAAGGGACTCTGAAAAAATTAAAATGTCGTCCAAATACACAAAACAGAAAATATTCAGAAAATCCCTCAAGACATCATTAATGAGGTTCTGGAACACAGCGGGTGCATTGGTGAGACCAAACGGCATCACCAAGTACTCGAAGTGTCCCAGAGGTGTCTTAAATGCGGTCTTCCATTCATCCCCCTCTTTGACCCGAACAAGATGATAAGCGCTCCGGAGGTCCAGTCTAGTGAAGATGGTCGCGGCCTGGAGGGACGCGAAGGCGGAGTCAATCAGTGGGAGCGGGTATTTGTTCTTTATAGTTATTTCGTTGAGTCCCCGATAGTCCACGCACGGACGCAACGATTTATCCTTTTTAGTGATAAAAAAGAACCCCGCTCCCAGAGGTGACCGTGATGGCCGAATGAGCCCGGCCGCGAGCGAAGAGTCAATGTAGTCCCGGAGAGCCTGTTGTTCGGGTTGGGAAACGTTGTACAGACGAGAACTGGGAAACGGAGCGTTGGGCTGAATGTCAATGGCGCAATCATAGGGACGGTGCGGTGGTAACGACAGGGCGCGGTCCTTGCTGAACGCCTGTCGTAAGTCGTGGTAACAGGGCGGCACCCCCTCTAGGCTAATCTCCTCCCTAGGGTAGCTGTGAGATGGTGCCGGCCCACCCGCGGCCGACCGGAGGCAGTGAGCGTAGCAGAGGGGGCTCCACCCCTGAATGGTAGGTCCGTCCCACGAAATGGCCGGATTGTGGGTCCCCAGCCAAGGTAACCCGAGCACGATGGGAACCGAGCGTGAACGCATCACGAAAAACCGCCGGTTTTCCACGTGATTGCCCGAGAGTACGAGTCGAAGCGGCACGGTTTCTTGCGTAACCTCGGCGAGTAACCGACCGTCGAGATCGAGTATGCTCCGACTCGCCCCCAGCTGAACAACCCGACACCCCAACGCCGACACGACGCGCGGGTCTATAAAACAGCCGTCGGCCCCCGAGTCCACTAAGGCCCGAACGGACATTGTCCTGGTGGGACCGTGTATAACGGCATCCAGCTCCAGTCTCCGCGACGTGAACCCCCCCGCGGACCTTAAGGGAACCCGTTGCTTGTGTGGACGGGGTAACTTACAGTCACTGGGGGTCTTTCCGGGAAGCCCCCAACTGGGACAGTCCGGGGCTAGATGACCCAACTTGCCGCAGAGCTGGCATGCCGGGCCGGTGTTGCGTCGCTCCGGCGCCCGCTCAACGGCCCTTTCGAAGATTCCAGGAAGTAAGCTGTTCACTTGCCACGTCCTTTTCCGGCTGCTTTGTTTTGAAAACCCGTGTTAATATAACGGCAGCGACATCCTGTGGTAGAATCCCGCCGCCTGGACACCCAATTTAATGCAAAATGTTTATCTATTTCCCCCGCTGCAAAGCATACAGTAAGAAGAACAGCAAAAATAAATAAAAGAGAAAAAAAAAATAAAATGTGAGCAGTGGAAGATGGTTGTCATAAATTTAACCACTGTTTACGACCTTTGAAAAATCTGTTTCTTACTCCCTTTTTCTGATCTATTATCTTTCGTAAGCTAACATTAGAAAAACTGATACGTTATATATGTTGAGCTGCGTAAACATGAGGTGTTGTATCGACAATGTTTATTATTACTGAGTTTGCAATGATATAGAAGTGCACTGTTGGTCGCTTTATACAAACACGCCACTACGTAAACACCACCACCACGACCTCGACTACAACCGGTACTTCGACGACGACTACTACTGTACTACTACTACCACCACCACTACCACTACGACGACGACTACTACTACTAATTCTACTCATCGTCGTCATGGTATTACTAATACACATATAAATATAATTTAACTTTAGTGATATTTATTTGATCATTTGACTTCATAGATAGACTGTGCATTCGTTTAAAGCGCACACGCTATATACTATATTGAATGACGGGACTCTCGACATTACAAGACAACGCTATTGGCCACTTGATGGCGCTGTTGATATAAGAATGGGCCCCCTGTGAACGGAACGTGATTATAACGACCGCTTACTGTGATACAAAGAGAAATTATTAAGGCATGAGAGCTACGTACTTTTGAAATGACCAAGTCAAAATGGACTACTGTCAGAGATATGACAGTCAGACACCGTGGACAGAGACTCAGAACCAGAAAGATTGTCCCCACTGCCGGCAGGAGACGTAGTCATCAGATGACATACGTCTGAATTCTGCGCCCCTCTACCAAGCTATTTATTGAGAGTATATGTAAATTACAGCGATATATTAGTAAACATAGTTTTCTTGATTATAATGCCACGCCTCTGGGCGTTCTGAGCACCAACAGCTGCAAGCAGTAAAACATAAGACATTTTAATTGGTTGTCTTTTCCAAGAACTGATAAATTTGTAATCTGGCGCTTGTGCAGGATGTTTAAGCCGTAAATAACTTTGGTGAAAAAGGAGTATCTAAAGCCCTAAATTCTGTGCAAGGCCGGACCTTCTAGAATCTAGATGGAGACGACAGTTCACCTTGCCGTGTCTGTTTCACTCAGATTTACTGTGGCCATCTGCGCTTTTGACTGTAGGCCCATTGTTTAGTTGGTCAGCAAAGCACGACACTTTTAACCATGATAAATTATTATTCTCCATCAACTACCCATGATATTTATTGAGAACTTTAGAGAGGATCATTGCAATTTATGTTGATGTATAACCGCATATGTTACACAACACAACATAATGCTGTACATTTTTTTCCATTACCTGAGTTTAAAGAGTTTGATGTTTCTTTTTAATCGTAAGTGGGTTCGTTGTCAGATCACCCAGTCAAGTGACACGTAAATGTATCCCAGAGTTTGATCGTGGCGTGGAGTCGAGCAAGTCGTGCTGTGAAACTCCATCCAACCCTGTGCGAGTCTCTGCGAGTTGCGTGTGTGAGTCTGAGTCCGAATAGTTCTGCCCCGTGATTCCCCTCAACCTCCCTGTCCCACGCTGGCTACTTATATACCCTTGGCCTGCGTGGGAATGAGTCAGGCTCACTTGAAAGACAACAAGGACATCATAAGGTTGAAAGGCGCACTTCCGCGTGACGCCACAAGTTCACTATATTAACGGGCAGACAAGACAAACGCACTTTGAAAACATCATCGTGAAAAAAGTCCCCCCATTCCGTATGAAAGTAATACTTTTTTCTTCTTACTTGGTTCAGATCCCTCACCCATTTTTAGCTTACTAAATTTGGGATCTAATTAACGACGAGCTTGTTAACCTTGTAACGCTCAGGGACGTTGTTTGAGCATGCAGATACCTAATATGAATCAGATGTCATTTTATTGGTTGTCCAGCGTATCAATCAAGTAAAGGGATAGCTGATAGACTGACGTCATAGTATTTTCAAAACAAGTCAACTTTATTTTTTATAGCGTCACATCACCTTACTCTTTTTTTTGTTGTATTGTTTTGTGTTTTCTTTTGTCACTTTGTGTTGTTGTGCGTCGTGTGGAATGGATACAGATTGTTTTTCAGCATTTTTGACCACGACATTCATCAAGGAGGAGACTGTGCTGAGCGGTTGCGCCTTTTTGGCAGCATGAATATGCCAGTACTGTTTTTGAATGGGAGGAATGTCGGTGCCATTCAACTGTCATCGCTGGACGCCACAGGGGCCATTGTGCTTTTTTTGCGCCTGTAATGGGCAGCATCTTCACAGCCTCGCTTTGTTCAGCGGAAGATCGGTACTGTTGGACAATCTGCGGCTGGATGGATACATGGCTTGAGGAGCCCATGATAAGAAGGAGCGCCGATGCGTATGTGGAACTGTCGCGGCTTGGAAGTAAAGTGGATTTATGTGGGACAGGAGATGTGAGACAATCTCTTCGTCAATGGATGCTACAGCTGCGTGTTTGCTTTCAACATTTAGCTTGTAGTCGACGTGCACCATGATGTCCCTGATCCACTGGTGAAGAGACACTTTGATCCTCTCCTCTTTCATGTGGAACTGCTTTGTGTTAACGAAGAGGGTACAGAAAGTGCTTCAGAATGAATGACTCTCTGTGTCTTTGTGTTGTCATGTTATTTGTTATTTAGTTTTTTTTTGTTCTTTTGACTTCAAGACAGCGCCGCGAGAGTGGCTGCCTTTCCAGCAGCTCATGTATTCTGTTTTTCTACTTTCATTCCTTTCATAACTTTGCTGCTGTGAAATGTAAATTTCCCAATTGCGAGACTAATAAAGGCAAATCCAATCCAATCCAATCTCCCAATGAATGGTACCTTGGAGAACGACTGGCCGATCGTGATCGACCTATTGAGCAGGTCTCGAATAAGGGGAGGGCATATATATTGGAGTCTCGAAGAGGATTCAAGCAACACAAACGTCCCACAAGATCTTTCTGCATAACACACCCACGTTTCCCTTAAAGCTCTGACCACACTGTCGATATTACTTATTGATTGATGTCTGCATGAAACTTTAATAGATGAATCGACCGCTAGATGCAACCAGATGAATTCAGCTCGTTTCTATGGAAACTGTTGTATCATTGAAATATGATATACCAGGGTTACTTCTGACAAAGTATTGATGTTGACGCATCTATACGATAGACGACTGGTTTTTCAAAGCTCCTGATTTAACTGGGGCTTTCTTACCTTGGCTTCAGGCTTTGATAAGACGTCGTTGCATATTCTATGCTGTTTATTATGATAGACTGTTGATTTCACAAAAGCACTTCTGGTATTAATAATAATAAGAAGAAATTTCATTTATAAGCGCTTTTCAAACCTCTCAAGGAGACTTTACAGTCACAGGATATTTTTTTCCGCGGGTGAGCAGTGGCAGCCGGACGCGCCAAGTTGAATGCTAAAACCGTTTTCCCAAGAATGTTTACATACTTTAAATAATTGCAAACTCAATGCTCATTTTTATTTATTCAACTTTAAACATAAAATCGAATACATTTCAAAAATCAATGGTTTTTTTCTGCACCTGTTCTTAAACCGATGTATGTTCTCCAGAGGAATGGGAAGCAGATTGGGCCCACAAGATCATTTTATGTGACCCACGAGACCAGCACGAACAGGTAAACTTCTATGATTCTTTCTAAAATGTCATATTTTAAAGGCTTTTATTTAGCTCCAGTTTTTATGGACCCCCAAAGGATAAATAACTAAATTGTGGCCCAGGACAAAAATGAGTTTGACACCCCTGCTTAACACCATTCTCGCTCTCGGTGTGGCCGAATAGAATCAACAAGGAATTCACAGTCGTATACTGCACTCTTATTCTATGGACACAAATAAACACACTGTAAAACTAACTACAACTTGCTTCAGAGAAAGAAAACAAAAACGGAGGGGCAAGGTTCATCAGTTACACAATTTCTCCATTTACAGTTTAAAGTGTTATGCTTCTAACTCTGGAAAAAGCCTCTTTATGTTACAGCATGACTGGACACAGGGTCTCTTTCAGAAAGAAATTTGAAAAAGGCAGCATACGGCTCTCATGGAACTGGAGGTCCCTTCACCTGGTTGAGATGGAATAGTGGGATGTACTAAAACAAATATTTGTCAGCATGAATGGATAAAAATCCCCTAACATCACATTAGAAGTGTGCCACCTGTGACACTTTTTTCTTCTCTGGAGCCTGAAGTCAGCACTCGAAAATGAGCATTTCAAGTCGTTCCACTTTGCTATGCACGGGCTTAACCTGCTTTGCAATGATGACTTTCGCACGTACTTCACTCTGTGCATAATTGATACCGCTGTCAT
>NC_142746.1:14425174-14512674 GCF_051943395.1 Hippocampus bargibanti
TTTATTGTTTTTATTTTAATATTAATCGATCCATGCCAATCTCATGTAGGAACATGCAAAATAAATACAAAAGTAAAAGTTATTCTATTACAGGAGCTGACAGAAGGTACATGTTGAACCTATGTGTTTATTTTGTGTCAGTTGTTATGCTAAGTAGTTCATTCATTTTCTGAACCACTTTATTCACACTAGGATCGCGGGGGTGCTGGAGCCTATCCCAGCCGTCTTCGGGAAGTAGGCAGGGGCCACTCTGAACTGCTTGTCAACCAATAGCAGGTTATACAGAAACAAACAGCCATCCACATTCAGACTCATACCTGAATGATTTGGAGTGTTCAATCCGCCTGCCATGCATGTTTTTGGAATGTGGGAGGAAACCAGAGGACCTGGAGAACATGCCACACAGGCCCGTGGAGAACATGCTCACTCCACACAGGGAGTGTGTAGTCTGCACTGTGAAGTTGACATGTTAACTATTCGACTACCAGGCCGGCCCTTGCAAAGTAGTATGCCGTGAATTTTTCTACAATGTGAAATATGTGCCGTGCCTCAGTAATGGTTGGAAAACATTGGAATAATTCATGACAACAGTGCAGCAACCTAGTTTGTGCAACAAACTAGGTTGCTGCACTGTGGGCATGCCAAGACAAATTTGTACCAGCAACTGTAAAGATATCATACAGAGTTTGCAGGAGTCCTGTCATTTTGCTGAATCTGGAGAAGTTTACTTATTTGATTGTACATGCTTCAAGAATGATTTGCTAAGGAGGACACCATTTTTAAATTGTTGATGGGATCCTATTGTCATTTCCTTCTATTTATCCTGAACATAGTTTCCCAAAGCCTTTGGCAGTTTTTGCCCAGTAAAATGCAAATTGGATTGGACCCGGTGCCCTAGTACCTTGGCATTCACATCAGAATCCTGTGACATGGAGTTGACAGCTCCCCATCAGCAGAGCCTCTTCTCCTGAGGGTGGAACGGAAGGAGAAAAAAAATAAAAAATAACTGTTTAGTGTATGCCATTCATTCCTCTTGTTAGTATCAAAGCATAATTTGTCACATCACACGGGATGCAAACACATGCTGACTCTTCTGAAAAGCACATACAACAATGTTTGTGTTTTACCTGTGAAAAAAACAAATGCTTTTATTTATTTTGGTGGTTTCCATCAGGCCTGTGACAGTCTCTCGTTAGAAACGATGACAGCCTCATTCCCCTCAATTTATTTACAATGGAAGGGCCACAGAATGCAACAGCACTTCAGGATTGAATTTTTTAGTTGTTCATACTTTGGATAACGCTGTGATTTCCCCACATTATACTCCACATCTTGACACGTATTTGGACTTTTCTCATCTATGCCTTTTGAATGGTTAAAAGGTGACGTGAGGGTTGAAGTGATTTAAAAAATTACATTTCACGGTCTAAGTCACAGATGGTTTTCAGCATCATTGCGGCCATTTGTAATCAACTGTGAATTAAAAAGGCTGTTTGTATCAAAGTCAATGCCCCAAACACAGTGTACAGTATTCAATACATCTTATTCATACAGATATTGCATAAACTGAAGAAGGACTGACAATCTAACTCACAATAATACATCAAACAGCGTGAGCCAGCATGTTCTATGCGTAAAGCTGAGCAAACAACAGGAAATGTCCTCTGGGTGCAAGCATTTTCCAAGTGTGAGGACTTTGAACTCCATATTTCCTATCTATTCCCTGACAGTTTTCAAACGCTACTATCTGCTGTGTCAGCGCATTAGGGAGCTGCGTGACTCTTTTGTCACACACCCCTGTCATCCCCAGGAGGGGCGTGTAGAAATTGGATTTGGGTGAGAAATGTGACTGAGTCAATCCGCAAGGGATCGATGTGACATGTGCCTTTGTGTGACTCGGAAGTGGTGATGAGGTGGTGTGTGAGACAGTGATACCCTATAACCGTGCGGCTCAGCAATGCAAGAGCAATAATGGTTTTGTTATTAGGTTTTGGTTTAGTTACATTCTCGGAAATGTAGTTACAAATTCCTGCCAGCGTTAAACCTGGTGTCTCTCCAGACAGCGGCATAATGTGTTGAGTAAATGTGGCGGCAAAAAGCAGACGCTCAATATTTAAGGTTCACAGACAAACACAGATCATGTTGATCCTAATATATTTCGTCTCCATCGATGTCCCTTTGCACTTTGTCATTTGATTGGATTAGAGTTCCCATTATTTATTTTTCTATGCTAGTTCAAGGAATGTGATCCTGTCTTCACCAGTGTTTCCGCATTCCATAACGACTTACCATAACAAATACTGCATGTCAGAATTTCAATACCTATTCAGACTGACTGTTTAGACACAATTTTGGAGACAATGACTAATCCTGAGCGTTGGCTATCTATTGTTTTGTGCTTTGCGTCACAAATGTCTTTCGAAGCAAATCGTGCTCAGCTGAAAGGCGCAGTAGAAGGGCAAATTCTTATTCATATTTGAGTTCTGTGTAGGCTTTCAGTGTGTACAGGAGTGGTGCATGGAGGAAAAGGCTTATTCAGTCGTCATCTGTACTTCTTTGAAGGTGTTGGACATTTTGCTCCTCATCCAAAGAGCTTCATCAGCGAACTAAAGTTGTGCTGGTAACCATGGCCCTATATCCCTAATGGACAGAAGTGCACACCTCCCTTCTCTGATGGGTCCGGCACAGGAATATAGGGCCAGGGTTACCAGCACAACCAAAGTTTGCTGACAAAACTTTTTGGATGGGGAGTGAAATGTCCAACACCTTCAAAAGTGCTGATGACGGCTGAAGAAACATTTTCCTCGTATTTGAGGTGTACGTGCTCAACATACCAACCACATTGTTTCCTTGGCATTACTTCCATACAGCTAAGTTTGAAAATAAAATCAAATATAAGCGTGCAATACTGGTCAGTATATCACAGCTTCCGAGGGCAACTATTTCCCACTCATTGGATTGCAAAGTGCTTATATTATAGGAAAGTTCTTATATCATAGCCCCTTCGGCCACATTCGTAGACCAGATTGTGATAAAACTGCCCCATTTTGTTTCACTTGTGGTACATTTATTTTTTGCCTTCTCCATTTACAGAGGCAACGGTCCTCAGCTACGACGGCAGCAAGTTTATGAAGGTGCAGCTGCCGGTGGTGATGCACACCGAAGCTGAAGATGTTTCTATGCGCTTCCGATCCCAGCGAGCCTACGGTATCCTAATTGCCACCACCTCTCGGGACTCTGCCGACGCCCTGCGTCTGGAACTGGAGAGCGGCCGCGTCCGGCTGACTGTCAATTTAGGTAGCGAGCCAATCGTGTATCCTCTCTGCAGCAGCAATGTCATGCGTCAAATTGAGCTCAATTATGCCTGACAACTCTTTCAAATGCACTGTACATCACACAGATTGAATGTTATTATTACACATTCACATTCTTGAATAGAAGGAGATGGTGTAAAGCTTTCAATGGCAAGAGTCTGCGGCTCTCTGCTTACTGCCACTTGAACTCACAGCTGCCTTTACCCAGCAAGGAAATGCTCACCACTTATTCTAACAGCGTATTCTTCATTGGCATGTATGTCTGAGACTCGTTTACTTTTATTTGCAATTACACCTTATGCAAGAATGGATGCATGGGTGGGTATTTTCAGGTTAAATGGGTGGATGGGGTTGCATGGATGGATGGATGGATGGATTCCAGAACAAATAAAATAACGCAGTTGGTCAAGTCAATTAAATTTTTAAAAATGCTATAAAAATATAGGCCACTGCCCACACCCTTCCGACCAAACGGATAAACTGACAATAAGCATACATCACTTATCAGAAGGTGGACTTTTATGCCCTTCTTTAAAATGGGTGCATTTCCTTTAGGGCAGGCAAGTGTCTGTCTCTGGCTGTTTGCTCCCACTTTTCTGCTGCGGTTGACAACACACGACAGGCAGGGCCAGAAAAGACGGCAGGGAGGGGTTTTTCGAACTGGGTCACCTATCGCAGAGCACAACATGAGCTGAGCTTTTGCAACCAGGGAGGTAAAAAGGAAAAGTAAGATAAAGCCTGTGTGCTCGCGGCTTACTGTAAGTCAGTCATGAAAGTTGACAACAAGAGCTGCTGTGGTTGAAATAAGACCACAATCTAGCACGCTGGAAAAGGAATTAAGGAATGTTGCTTCTTTTTTAAACATTTGTCTTTTACATCTTTAGAGCACAAACGCACATAGTGGTTATTGTTACCGTGATGCCCCATCATTGGTATAAGAATGGACGAGTCGACTATCCGGTGTTCTTAACATGGAGGCAGAAAACCAAGATTATGGTAATTTTAATGCGCTGTAATAAAATGGCTGAGCTATATATCAGACCTACTTTTAATGTAGATCATTATTTCATCATAGTAAAGTCTATATTCATGTTTCGTTACAAACGATTGGATGTAGCTGCTTGGCTGGCTCTGTCTGACTCTGACCAAAAATCTCATGCTCTCATCATATGTACTGCAAATGCAATGATCCACCTAAAAAAAAAACCACAAAACAATCATACATGTTCTTATTCAGCAAGAAACAATATTGTTGTCAATTGTTTTGGCTATTCCCATCGACTATGTTTTGCTCCTGTCATGACGACTGCAGCACTTAAGTGGTCATGTTGCAGCTGGAGGCCATGGGCGAGAGCATCAGAGGACGGTCAGCGTCCGTGTGTATGTCCCCAGAGAGGTGGACTGTATACTTTACTGATGTCTGCAGCTGCAATGTTGAAAGATAAATTTATCTCTCATCTATTCTTCCCCATCTAGATTGTGTCAGGATAAACTGTACCTCCAGTAAGTTACTGCTCACATTTCATTTCTTCTATATCTCTTATATTACTCTACTTCTCTCGGCATCCATGTGCCAGAGTCTTGATGATATAGCGGCTGGGTTATAAAGGGCATACATTTTTTTCTGGAGCTACTATAAATGACATTCAAACATCCTCAAAGATGTTTCTGACTTGCATCTTGCATTGCAATTCTTAATAGAACTCAAGGTTCACCAAAATGGAGAAAAGGGTGAGGTTGTAATATAAGAGAACCATGCAATATTGTGTTCTTGATATTTTGTAGTGATATTGAACACAAACATCCCCCCTAAAAAACTGCAATATGTCAGTATTTTAAGCCACGCAAAATGTTCATTTCACCCTTTTCTTTTCTTTTCCTTTAATTCCAGTACAATTTAAAGGTTGTAAATGGATGAATCTACATGAGGCACGTTACAGGAAATACAGTCTGTGGTTTTATTGTTCTCATGAACGTGACTCAAAAAAAAAACATGTTTGAAGTCAAAGGTGCAAGAATATATCATTGCGATGTGTGCATCTTTGAGTACTGTTATGTATGTTTAAACATAGATGTAACATCTTGCAATTATATATCACCTCTCTTCTTGTTTAATAATTACAAGAGATGTATATGCTATCAATATCATTGGGAATAATTAATGTAATCAGATCCTATGATGTTCCCACAAATCCTCTACCAAGGTGTAATATTCGGCCGTCCGTATCCTGAAGGTCATGATGAGAAAGTAGCCCTTATACAACAAATGTTGCATCATGTGAAGTGACCTCTAGACACGCCTCTGCAGGCCAACCACTCTTACCACCTTTCTAAATGCTAAATAGCATTGTCCATGCCTCCTGGATGCCTCCCTTGTTTGTGTATGCAAATGAAAGCTCACAGCTCTAATTCCCCATTTCAACACTTTAAAAGGTCGTTCTAGGTTTATGATGATACGGTGGAGGCATAATGTCTTCACTCAAAATGCGTGTTATTCTTTACGAGCAGTTTTTTGAATTGGTAGTAGGATTTTTTTAATCCAAAAACAAAACTACTATTTAATACATAACTGTTATTGTCATACATCACTGACACCTTAATTAAGACAATGCTCTCCTTGGATTGTCTCGCTTTTTTGAGCTCATCATAAATAAAAACCAAAGTATATTTTTCCATAATCTCTATACTTGGGGAACTAACATGAATGTGAGATGACACACAAAAAATGAAGAGTGGAAATTACATTTTGTGGAGATTATCATGTTTATTTAGTTCATATCAAATCCATTTATTTTCTACGGTTATTAGGTTCACTGTTATTTTTAGGCCTCCACTTGTTAATTAATGTGCAGTGTAAGGCGCTGCGGTTCTGGTCAGCTTGGTAGTTGAGAAAAAAATCAGCTGCAACTCACTGTCAATTAAGGAATCTGGGGCTGCTGGGAGCTGTCGGAAGAAAACACTGCCACTTTAATTTACGTAAACACTCAGAATGCATGTGCACCAAGTCTAAGCGAAACAAAACGCAAAAAGCTTAAAATTATCTACCTGCAGATGGCCTCCTGCTTGTATGCTTTGCCAACATTGCAGGGCAAGAGATTATTATATTGGCCACTGTTGGCTCATACAATGAGCTCTTTCTCGCATTCCTAGTTAATTCTGAGTACACATTCATGAAAGAGCATGTAATAGACTGATTGGCCCTATTTGCCGACTTTTGTGTGATGGAAAATATTCACAATGCATCTTAACATTTATCCGACAAGTGAGTTGCCTGATGTGACCCACAAAGCTTTCATCACCACCCGCACAGGCTTTGATGTCGGCTTTTGACAGAAATCCAGTGGTTGCTGATCGGCCAGCCTCTTTCTTCCACCTGAGCGAGTAGCGATGTTGGGCTGGATAGCACTAGCATCTGGCTTGTCCTTTTTCCATCCCGAGTTTATTGACTGGATAATCACATGTTCTCTTGCTGCCCTTGTGCCATACTTCTCTGTTTCCTTCGGCATGGAACCCAATGATGTGGCAAGAGATCGCTGTGGGTCCATCAGTGCAGATAGATCACCATAAGTGAAGATTCCTTGTGGCTGGATGCCGCACACACATCGGCCTTTGATGTCAGACTCACAACCACACGGAAAGGCAGGGGATGCAGCGTTGTGTCGTGTGAATTGGCCTCTTTGCCTGATTTCTTTTTTCCACCCCTTGGAGAGCAACAAGGGCAGGAAGATGGAAGACAGCGATCAAGTACACTTTCAAGTCCTACTCTATTCCATTATTTCATATCTCTGCCCATTAATCCCTCTCCAGTTCCTATCCGGCACATGCATTTAGTGCTTACAATGCAAAACTGGGCCTCTTAGATTGAATGTGTCCCACAACTTTGGCATCCTCACATTTGCATATGCGTTGCATCAGGGGTTTAAAACTTGCTGAAAAAAGAGAGCGTAAATAGCCACAAAAGGGCTTGAAGAGAATGAACCTGGCACCTGTCTAAAATAAGCCTCACAGTGGGCAGAGCCTCGAGATTTAATTCTGTCACAATGGGATATTGTCATCCGCGTGTTTGGTTGTGTGGGCACAGCAGGAGAACACTGGAGCGGGATATGAATTCCAAGATCTTCACAGGGTTGCTTGCTTCTCTCGTCAGATGAATTCGGGGATTTCTGTCACTTGTGATTGGTAATTGCAGAGAGGCTTCTTAAAGGATTTGTAATGTTCTTGCCGTTTGCAGTGTTACTCTAATTTATCAGATTTGCAATTAGATCATGCTTGAGGTGTTTGCCACCTTGAATCTATGTAACATCTCATGTAAAGCCTGCCTGATATCAGTCACATACTTCATGCAATATTAGAATGCCAGTTTTCAGGATTTGCTGTAGGCATTAATTAGACGACTGCCGTGTTATTTTAATTCATGTCAGTTCCACTCACAAGTAAAACACATCATGGTCACACAACATTCTTGTTCAATTAGCATGTAACCAACATCAGATAACCAGTGCTGTGTTTCACCCTTCAAAATTGGATTAGTGGGAGAATGTATTGGAAATAAAACCACACTCTGTATTTTGTTCTTTTTAACAAAGTGGATTTGACAGCAACACTGGTTTTGCTGCACATGATCCATTTTGCAAACGTGTACAATTGTTATGTTTCACATCACTGTTATAATAATAGTTTTATTACCCCTACTAGGTATTTTTCACTGGAAAATTGAAGAGACAAAAAAATGGAGTGCAAGTTGAAGCCTTGTTGGTGACGTGCAATAGCGGGAATCTGCTGTCCTCTGCTGGATTTAATTTGCTATGAAATTCTTCGAATCTACCTTATTGTCCTTATTTTTTCGAGTATTGTTTCTTAAAATCACTAACAAAGTAGGTTTCCAGCGCAAGAGTGATTTAACTATGGCTCCTTGATTACACCCTTTCTCTTTTTTGAAAATGTGAGTTCCTTAATCGTCCTGATGTGTTTCTTGGTCTAAAAGTGCATTGCAAATTGCAAGTCAGAATAATGTATTTTTAGGGACCATTAACTATGTCAACCTTCACATTTTATGCTTTTGCGGGAAAAAAAATCCACTTTTATTTGTTTTCTTTCCTATTACCTTCTTCACTATTTTCCCCAGGGATTTCTGTAGTCACTACAGAAATAGTAGTGTATGTCTTCCTTGCAGGTGTGTATGCTTGTTCACAATTTTTGGACTGTCCTACAGGCAAAGGTCCAGAGACTATTTTTGCGGGTCAGAATCTGAATGATAATGAGTGGCACACTGTGCGTGTCTTCAGGAGGGGAAAGAGTTTGACACTGACCGTAGATGATCTGACACCTGTAGAAGGTACTTGTTAACCAGCATTCCTGTGAGGGCTGGGCAGGGGATGGTGCTATGGTTTTCGCCTATCTTTGTTTTTTTTGTTTTTTTAATTTATTTATTTTTATTGGAAATACAAATAATACAGTACTCAACAATAACTTATTATTATAGTATTATTAAATGTTGTTATTATCATTCTCTTAGATTCATTTTGAGCTTGATTCTGTTTCGGTGCATTTGTATTGAATAGTTTCTATGAGTTCAGTTTCAAATTTGCTTCATGAACTAGTATTATTCTGACTCATCAAAACAGTACTGTTGGTTCAAATTTACATTTTATAAAAAAGCAAGTCACTGTGCTTTCAGCCGAATGTTAAACCAATTGAGAGAACAAAATACAACAGGTTCATGAAGCACATTTGAAGCTTTGTTTTCCCACAACTACATATTTATTTACTAATTTAGTTATTTAGTATTTTCAGTAAATCCGCTGTCCACTCTCAAAAACATAGTAGCTTGCTTGCAAATGTCGAACATTCTATGTCACTTCATGTATTTTAGACATTGTTGTAAAGAACTTGTGTTGCCATTGCAGTAATTGTCCCATTCCCCCAAAAACACCACCTTTACTTTTCCCATCTTTGCAATGCAGGTCAAATGGCCGGTGACCACACACAACTGGAGTTCCACAACATTGAGACAGGCATTGTGACGGAGAAGCGCTTCATGTCAATGGTGCCGTCCAATTTTATTGGTCACCTTCAAAGCCTGTCTTTCAATGGAATGGCCTACATTGACTTGTGTAAAAATGGTGACATCGACTACTGCGAGCTCAACGCCATGATCGGCTTCAAGAACATTATTGCTGATCCTGTCACCTTCAAGTCACGTTCCAGCTATGTGACCCTCACTGCTCTCCAGGCTTACTACTCCATGCACCTTTTCTTTCAGTTTAAGACCACTTCTTCCGATGGCCTCATCATCTATAACAGTGGGGATGGGAATGACTTCATTGTCGTGGAGCTGGTAAAAGGGTATGTTCACACTCGTAAAGTCCCAATACGTTGTGCACTTTCTGGTTTACCTGATTTTCTCAGCGATATATTAATCTGGAAAAGTGGAAATGATTGGATTTGTATTTTATCGTTGTCCAAAACTGATGTTCACCATGATGCTTGCTGATTATAGTATTTCACTTATATCATTAAGTTATGAGTGAAATTATTAGGCACAGCTCTCGGGGATTGCAGTATATTCTCAGGAAGAATTAAAAAAAAAACGCAATAATGTGGTTTCACAAATACGCACACCCTTTTATAACTTGGGATTTGCAGTTTTGACAATTTATTTGTCATTTCCTTTTAGTCAGTGTGAATGCAGCTGAAGAGAGATGAAAATAAAAACCAAATGTTTACTACTCTGCTGCTTGTACAAAAATCAATAACGGCAATTTTCATGAAGCTATTCATACCTCGCAACGGTTTCTCAAGTGAATGAAATTCTTGACAGTTTTTATCTATTGAATGACTTCAAATTTCGTTCTTATCACATTTGTGCCAGAATTGTTATTTTGAGTTCTTGCTATTAGTCTTCTTTTTAATCCTCACAAAGCCACACAAGGACCCAACATAAGAAAAAGGAATCAACACCAGAAGAGTGTAATTCTGAAAGCTCAAATTCTGCCATAGAATGACCCCCTTTCAAGGCTTCGAGTTCATTCATTTTGTTCTATTTGCAGAAACATGAAAAAGTCATCACTTTTAATTAATTTGAAAGCAGAGACTGCCTCCAAAACGCAGAATTAAAGAATGGTGTGTTCATTAGAGCCACAGAGTATTTGATGATTCTGCAAACTGACAATAATTTAGCTATTTTCTATGCAACTGCACTGCTTCATGTTTAAAAAAATACACATGCCCACATTAGCACCATGTTTTACAGTTTAATAGTAAATGACAATAGCCCAATGTTATTGGGCTATTTTCTTGTCGAAAGTCATTTTCTGTGAATGTATTTTCCCCCTTGCCTGAATATAGATATCTGCACTATGTGTCTGACCTGGGAAATGGAGCCCATTTGATTAAAGGCAACTCCAACAGGCCTCTTAATGACAA
Source organism: Hippocampus bargibanti (assembly GCF_051943395.1). NCBI lineage: Eukaryota > Metazoa > Chordata > Actinopteri > Syngnathiformes > Syngnathidae > Hippocampus > Hippocampus bargibanti. Next base: position 14,435,914 of record NC_142746.1, read on the forward strand.
CAACTGGCACAGCGTTATCATCTCCAGAGATGCCAACAACCTCCACACGGTCAAGATTGATACCAAGATTACCACCCAGACCACCACAGGCGCAAAAAACTTGGATTTAAAGGGTACAAACTCTATTCTACTTTGTCTTAACATCACATGTACAGTGATCTTCGAATAGAACGGAAGTAAATAAATATGAGTTTCATTCTTGAAACAAACGAGTATGAAATGTAAACAAATTGATCGATAATCATACTTTTTCAAATGTACACAGTTTTTATTTATAAATACCTGTACATATACTGGAATGTCTCATGAAGGTATGGTATGATCTGGGGCTGATTGACATTTTCAAATGTGCACTCGTGAGAGTCGTGTTTCGCCTGCTATTCTATTTTCTACATACATTTAGCTGGGTGAAAAATCCAAATAAGTCTTAAAAATTCACTCATCTCACAATGGCAAAGCTGCTTTTCATTCTCTTCCCTGTGTACTTTATAGGATATTGCCATATTTATCCACTTGGGGTCAGTATTGTAATTTTCTCCTCATATCATTCAGGTAACCTTTACATTGGTGGAGTTACCAAGGAGATGTACAAAGAACTGCCCAAACTGGTGCATGCCAAGGAGGGCTTTCAAGGTTGTTTGGCATCAGTGGATCTGAATGGCCACCTCCCCGACCTGATGTCAGATGCGTTGGACTGTGTGGGACAAATTGAAAGGGGGTGTGAAGGTGAGATTTGAGTTTAGTTGTTTTTTGATTCTTCTTCTCTTTCTTGTTATTATTATTTTTATTATTATGATCACATTAGCTACAATGTTCAACTGATTCATGACATTTTATCCAAGTAAAAGCCATATTTATATAAAATTATCAAAAGTGTACTTTTACGCAGGAGATAATGGCAAAACTAATAACTGGTCCTCTCCCATGTTTGCACAGGGTGCACATTCTCTCTCTGAATTGAAATGAAAAGAAATATCAAATCACACACACTTAAAAAACTCACATCAACTAACTGTAATTACCGTATTTTCTGGTGTATAAGGTGCACCCAAAAGCCTTCATTTTCTTCAAAAGATGATCCTGTGCCTTATACTCGGTGCACCTTATATATGGAAAATGAGAATACACCATTCCTTGGGGGTGCGCCTTATACTCCAGTGTGCCCTATGCACCAGAATATATTTTTCCCTCATACCCATCCTTCGCCTTAATTTGCCACAGACACTATTCCGATATTATCTATATTCAGTTTTTTTCTTCTTTGTGTGTGTGTGTGTGTGTGTGTGTGTGTGTGTGTGTGTGTGTGTGTGTGTGTGTGTGTGTGTGTGTGTGTGTGTGTGTGTGTGTGTGTGTGTGTGTGTGTGCGTGTGTGTGTGTGTGTGTGTGTGTGTGTGTGTGTGTGTGTGTGTGTGTGACAGTGCACATTCTTCTGGATCTTCTGATAGTCATACTGATAATTAATTAGGTACTCTACACACTGAATTGCATATGCTGAGAAGCCAACACTGCCAACCCCATGAGCGTCGCATAACATAAATTAACTTTCTGGTCGAATGTAAGAAGCAATGCCACTTTTGCCTTGCACAATTGTTACTTTCACTTAACCCTAATCTGATTATTACCTCAACCCATCCTTTTTGTTTTGCATGGTGCACATTTACTGGATCTGAGAATTTGCTAGAAGCAATCATTGTGAATTATGTGTGAAACCTTTGTCGCATGCATGATTTGCATAAGTATTGCAGCCAAAGATGATACTGTATTGGATTTACTTTTCAGCATCGTAGTTTAATTTCACAATTCAATCACGCGCCAAAATTGAGTTTCCAAATTGCCATCTTTTAATATGTTCAAAATTCCATACACTGTCCAATTCAGCACCTTGTATGGGTCTGTCAAAATTGCTGTTCTAATATTGATATGCAGTTGAATTTCAGCACGTCAATTGTTGTTGGCATTTTGATCCTGCTGCGCACATTCCAAATACAGTATAGATTAATTGTAAATAAAATCAATTGATGAAATGATATGAATATATTAAACAATGTTAGTCCTGGTATGAAATGTGTTGGAACAGTAAAATTGTTTTTATTTTTGTAACTTTATGTACTTCATGTCATTTCAGTGACATTTTTACTGGAAAGTGAAATGAGATAAGTACTGTGAGTGACTTCAATGTGGGTTATGGTTCTGTTCATGCTCAGGCCCAGCACCACATGCCAGGAAGATTCCTGCGTCAACCAAGGAGTGTGTCTTCAACAGTGGGAAGGCTTTAGCTGTGACTGCAGCATGACAACGTTTGGTGGACCTCTGTGTAATGACGGTAGGAGTCGAGATATCCCTATACCTGTTTGTGTTTTTTCACACACATAGAGTATGATTGCTGTCCAGACCTGGGTACAGTTTATCGGGGGGGGGGGGGGGGGGGGGGGGGGGCAGAGAGAAAGAGGGAGTTAATGTTCATTTACAGCAATGGGAGCCGACTGGTTCACAGGACATTTAAGAATACATTACAATTGGACTAAAAGATTCTGCCTGCTGAGCCTTGTTAACTCTAGCTCAGAAACATTGTTCCTGCAGACCTAATAAAACAATTGCCCAGCTCAATATCTTGGCCCTTGGGAGGCAATATGCAGGACATCGATTTATGGTGAGTAAGAGGTCAGCTTCTCTTTGCCCAGAAAATCTGAGTGTGAGAAATGGAGCTGAAGTTTTATCTGTGTTGATGGATTGTCTTGGGGACATGTTTAGGGTTACATAAAAAATAGTGTTTCGTTGTTGTTTCTTTTTTTTCTTTTTTTTTTTTTTTTGGGGGGGGGGGGGGGGTGCGCCGGCAATTTAGAACACAGTAGATTGATTCAGGAAAGTCGTGTGAAATTTAATGATTCTTCCTAAATGTAGCCTTTCTACCTTACCTCCTACCTCGATATTATTCTTTAACATGCTATGGAATTGCTGCCAAATGTTCTACCAGAAAAATATAATAAGCCAACTAAAGCTGTGTGATTAATTACGCTATGGGAAAATCTCCAAGATGGCAGCATGTATTTACATCACCTATTAACATTTACAGCTGCTCTGATGTAAAGCGTAATACAGTATATCACTGCCTTTTGGGGATATTTGTCAATGACAGGTAGTCTGAGACAGGTTCCCCTAGATGTTGTTTGTTTGTGGGGTGAGGTTAGAAGTTGTTTAGTCATCAACATTGAATCACAAAAAATAATAAAATAATATTCAGATGTTCCACCAAACCAACAGCATGGTCAAGAACAGGTCTGACATCTATTATTTTCTGTTGTTGATCTTTTCCTTTGTCCTGGGCATTAAAAAGTTAAAAAATATCCATGTGTGTGGACGTGTGTGTGTGTGTGTGTGTGTGTGTGTGTGTGTGTGTGTGTGTGTGCGTGTGTGTGTGTGTGCGTGTGCGCGTGCATGCGTGCGTGCGTGTGTGTGTGTGTGTGTGTGTGTGTGTGTGTGCGTGCAACTTTGGCCTATGGAAGGGCTAAATATCCATTATCGACCTTCTCAGGGAGTTTGCCTGCAGTGATCAAGTGTCTGAAAGTAATGTGTAAAGACAAACAGAATGCTGTTTGCTATTGAGCTTAAGTGGGTCGAGAAAAGGCAACTAAGTACAATTCGGCTGAGCTTCACGCAACTTTTGCCTTGCTTGGTTGCTCATTCACCCTTTCCTGTATTCTATGTTATTACTACTATGTCAATATTGGAGCAATAATGGAAGTAGTGGCCTCATATATCCATTGTATTCGCCCAGGGGGCAGAGACAGTGCTAAATCCATGAGTTTCTAATGTGGCTGACCCAGTACATACTCACTCATAAGATGATGTGAATGTTTTTTTGTTATCAGTATTGCTGTGTGAGTGTAAAGACTTAACAACACCCATTAAATAGTATTGTAAGTATTATTGAGTACTCCTGATTTAGAAAGTCAATATGTTGTTGATGTTCAGCGTAAAGTAGGGAACTTGGGTTTCATTGAAGACATACATAAAGGCAAGCAAGTGCTTAGGCAAGCATGCGAGCAATCACACGGTCAATAGAATACAGAGGACGGGTCAAACCACTTAATTTGTTTCAAGGGGATAACCAGGCCAGCTCCGTGGCCTGGTTATCCCCTTGAAACAAATTGCCACAGGGGGTTTTAGGCACTTACCTCTGCTTACACAACAAAGTAATATTCTATTTACTCTATATGGGGCCCCATTTGATTGCATGCACCAGAAAATATATGGTCTCAGCATGCATTGAAAGGCTACGCTTAGTTTTGACAAACAATGCAACATATAATAGGGCAATCTCTTTTGCAGCTATAACTTCATTTTCCTATTTCCACGCTTGCGAAATAATACAACACAGCAGTTTTCATTGGAACGGTTGTTGGGGGTGTAGTCCTTTCATTTCAGTATAATCAATCATGTTAAGTTTTATTTATGAATATTTGGTTAAGACTCTTACTTAAACAAAAATGTGGGTTGTGTCACACCCAAACTCCAAATAAGTTGTCACTCCATGGCACACTTACAGTATTTTCAGTTATTTCCTCATGCCGTTGGAGATTTTCAATTCAAATGGGTATCTGTGTCAGATTATGACTGGAACCAATATCATTTTTTAACGTGGCATACAGTTTCTTTCTTTAAAAACTGGATGGCTGCTAAGACTTTTCCCAACATTTTTAGTGGAAACGTTAACATATTTAAGCTGACCTGGTAAATATACTGAATTAAGTGTGTTTACCGAATGTGCTCTTTGGTGGTACCATCATTGCTGTCTCACTGGTCTTTGCTTGGATTACAGTATACCATTTGATAGTGCATGTGTTCTTTTGCAGACCTCAGGGTTGTTTGTGCACAGGTGACTTATTCCTGATCATTAAATATGCAGTTCTTTGTTCACAATCCAGGACGAATTAAGATGCTGATGAAGTATGTGTTGAATAACCCTGCTGGTTTATTACACTTCATATTTGACAGTTTTATCAATTAAACATCTCACGAAACAAAAACGAATTGCACTGTAAAGCAAAACTGCACTAATGTAGCATTCCTTACATAGACTATGTTTTTGGTGAAAGTTGCCTGTAAGTAAAAGAGGCAGTGTTTCATATCATGCTGTATGAGAAGTTGCAATTAGGACAGTGATTAAATCAGATCCTTTTTATTGCTTTTCTTGGTCAAGAGGATTCTTTAGTCAGGCATGTGATTTAGCACATATGAGTCACAGTTCTAAGGTTCAGGGTTTAATGTTAAATGCTAATTTAATCTAAATTTCCTGGAGGTGTCAATATGTGGTTGATGAGACTTGTCATATGGGATAGCTAGTCTAACTAATTGTTGACCTTAATGGGGACAGGTAGTAGACAAAATGGATGGATGCTTAAATACATCTCAAAAGCCAATGATACTCGTTTTTCAGTAAACAGCAAACAGGCGTCTGTCCCTCATGGCCCATGGACCTTTTATTCTTACCTACCTAGGGATTAGACACATCAATGAGCGAAAAGTCAGTTCAACCTTCGAGAGACTCCTTGACTTCGTCCAGTCTGATGTTTTTCACAGGTCCCTATCTGTAGAAAGCAGCAAGCTGGCCCATGCGATCGCCTTCTATATTGGTGAAAATGCATTTTCACCAATGCCGCCATCTTGATTTAAGTGGTTTAAGTAAGAGCCTGGTTTAATAGGGATTTAGGATATTCTTAGCCAAAACATTTGGTGCATTGGAAGTTGGATGGGAATGAAGGTGGGTGGGGGACAGATATTAACCTTTCTTAGAGCAATGATTACAAACCAGTATGTCACAGCATATGAGTGTGCCATAACAGATGATCAAGTGATCTGTGGGAAAGTAGTCAATTTCGTTTAGTTGGTATGAAAATAATTATCTAAAAATGATGCATTTTGGTTGAACTATTCATGCTAGCAATGAGAAAACAATTACTGTAATTCTTCTTCCAATACTTTTATATTTACACGTGTCTGTGAGCTGTTTTGCAAAGATTTTCTTTAATTCAGGAGACAATGGGATGAGGATTTTATTATGACTTTTTTGTGTTTGGAAAGACTCAACATCAGTGACTTCCTTACTCTAGTTAATACAGTTCTTTGACTAACATCTTCTCCTAAAGTGGGAAATGGTCCGTCCTTGACCTGTTTAAGATGGCGAACTCTGAGAAGAGAAGTGATGGACTGGGCTTTCGGGAGAGACAGATAGACAGAGATGGACAGACCGCCGAGTCTTGGCAGCCCGCTGTATCTGGGGAACTGTCAGACAAGATAAAGGGAAAGCCTCCAGAAAGCTAATGACCTACGACCCCTATCTCTCTCACTGACAGCCAGGATTTAGTTTCTGCATTTGCGGACACATTTTCTCTGCATATACACACACTAAGCAACAGACAGAAGTAAGAGGGTTATACGGATGCACACATCCAACTATAACCTCAATTTGCGTTTATGTGCAAGGATGTTTTAATGTTATTGACTGAGTGCAGGCTCAATATGTATTTGCATGGATTTTGAAAATGATTAGCACTGTGCTGTCATTGCTTATTGGGAAATCTGCTGTATTTTGTGTACATCCCTCGATGTATATTTTATGCAATGTCAAAGATTATGTACTCAGTATTAAGAACGAGTTTATTATGAGCTCAAACTTTTTTCTCCCCTTTCTAGTGCATCGTATACTCTCATACATTCCCTCAAGAATATCATTCTGTATTGAAATCATATCTTCTTTAATTCTTTATCGTGTGTTTTTCCTGAGACAGGCAACTGTCTGCAACATCATACACATGGGTGTCCATTTAATGAACCTCACTTTCAAAATTCGACAAAGCTCAATTTGCATTGACATCACTGCATTATTTATTAGAATGTGTTTGTCTTTCAGGTGTGCAGGACTCGCCACATGCAATGGCACTGATTGATTTTGCAAAATGTTTTTTTTTTTTATCATATCGCTTTTGTGTCGGTATGCTTTGTGACTTCAATACATTAGAATGCTGCAGATTTATCAAAGCATGATATCATTTGTTTCCTATGGGCCATGATTGTCATGGAAGTGGTGGTGATAACTCAGTGTGGGGACAGCCAATGTACATGTGGATTGAAAATGAACAAGCTGATGCCCTTGTAACTCCAAAGTGACAAGCTTCACTCTGAGATCTAGGGTTGCACCCCTATCCAGAACCAATCCAAACAGACTCCCAAGAAAAACTACATGAATTTAAATGAAAAGTGGCAAAATGGAATGTTCCTACCTTCTTGATACATCGTGGTCTCTTACCTTGCTATTTATTTTTGCTCATTGTTGTCCAGATGTGTCTAGCGCCACATATGTTTCTGGGTCTAACACGGACGAGTGACTGCATTACGAAGCAGGTGCACCTAGTAAATCCATGGCTTGGCGTTTCTGTTTGAGCTACCCTGTGTCAACAGTGGCCTCACATAAATGACGCTACCCCATCTTAAAAGAAGTGACGCACGATTACATCTTATTTCACCTCTGGTGGCTATCAAGGAGGGTGGTGGTTTGTCAGCATTTGTGGTTTTGTTTTTGTACGCCATGTGCGTCTCTATGCTTCTATATTTATATGCTAATGCATTTGTCTCAGTGAGGATCGAGCACCCGTTCTTGTCTTTCTGTTGTTTCCCTTAAAGAATTGTTATCTCATGGTCGAAAATGGAAAAAAGCAAGGATTTATACTCAGTAAAAGGGGCGTTTTAATGTGGAGTCAGCAGCCATATCTCTCTCATCAACCTGCACACACACAACCTTCCTACACTTAACTTAGTCACCACTTGGGGGCACAAATGAACAATCAACCAACAAAATGAACCTGATTATTAGAGCGTTACTACTTATATGACGTCATTAATTGTAAACACTGCACTACGCAGCGTTTCTACTGCACAAAACGCAAAAAATGTGCTTTTCTGGGTACATTTTTTAAATTATTCATATATTAATTATTTGTAGTTAACGAGCAGCCATTATATATATATATATCTTCGGACTGTGTAATGCTGATTACAATTTAGAATTACCAAAATACAAACATATTTCTTTTTGTAGGAACGACTGCAACACTCTATTGAGGCTTTTTAAAGTACAGTAGGTCAGATCACGAACACACTGTCGCAAAACCTTGTCCGCTGGGCTGAAGAAAACTTGCCCCGCAATGCATTGTGGATTTCCTTTTTGAATGTGTATTACTTTACAGTGGTGAGCAGGCTGAGCAGTGGCAGTGGCAATGACAGACACGGTGCGCTTGGCAGTCTTTTCTGCTTCCAGACTGAAGTTTAAACACTTAAACAACCTTCTCAGTTGAACCCGATTGGGTTGGTCAGCGGGGCTTTAATGTTCACATGTTCCCTCTGCTTTTGCAGCACACATTATGCACTATTGGTGCCATCTTCAGACCCACTCTTGTGACTATTAACAGACCCTAGCACAGCACAAAGTGTACTGTATACAGTCGTACATGATTGTGTATGAGCTGCCTTCGTGTGCTGAAGCAGGATCACAGTTGGCAAATTGTGTCTCCAGTAAACAGCAAACTATCAAGGCTGAACAATTCTTAAAAAATAAACGAAGATCAAGTGGTATATTTTGATTTAGTTGTTGTATTGTATTTGAGTTGTTGATTCAGGGGAATATCATCAAGTTTCCTCTCAAAGTCAACTGGGATGAAAGTGAATGAGTTATGCAGCAGAACAAGTAAAAGAAAAAAAAATGTTCCTCTATTTTTTTCCGCCAGTATCCATATTGAAGAGACTGTTGAAGAGAGAAGGGGTTGGGGGAGGGGGTGTAGAAAACTGAATCAGAGCTCCGGGGCATAGCTCCAATTCCTGCAATACTCTTTGGCTCCAGTGATTCACTATGTGCAAGCTACCCATTTGCATAGCCACTCTCGCTTCCTGGCTGGCTGCTGAGCCCCCCCCCCTCGCTACAGTTCCTACTCCTCCCCTGCTCCTTCCCTTCCTCTCTCCCTGAGTCCTCCTGCGCACATCTTCTGGAACAACGCGGTTGATGCTGCCTGCGAGTGAGCGTGTGTTCCCTGCGCAGGGCTTTTTTTGTTTCCCTCTCCCAACTGTTTCATTGAGAGCTCACATCTCTTGATGGAGAGCTTCTGTGTTACCTGACTAATCCACAGGTGCACTAAAAGCTGCGTAGCAACCCTCCGACACATGCAAAGGAGATTCGGATTTAAATATGTTTCCGTTCCTCTGGACACCCTTTGAGAGCACAGGAGAAGAATGAGGAAACTATGGTTTTTGCTTTTCTGAAGTCTTCCACTTTGAACTGTGCCATTGAAGCTGGCTTATTTTTACAGGTGCATCTTTTGGAATACAGAGTCCTAGTTGTAAAATGTTACTTGTTTCATGAGGGGAAAAAGGAGATCAGTGTGGGATTCAAGAAGCGGATTTCCATCGCTTTTTGAGGTTGTCTTAAATTCTATTTTAGGTGAAGTTTTTTACTTCATTCGACATTTCCATCCTGATGTGGATTTCTTAACTTGACATAAAGTAACAAGAACTGTTAATGACATAAAATATTTTTGTGGTGTACACTATCTCCCCTGAGGATCCATCTGTCAATCTCTGTACACTGAAAATCTGTGAGTTGAGAACTATGGGCTTTAAGGATAACTAAAGTTCCCCTGAAATCTAAAGCTTCAACAAGCCACTCAAGAAAGATGCTGGTGGGATGGTCCACTCCCCTGGTACCTCTGGAAGAGCCCCTTCATAACAATTGGGCTTCCCTTGCCCACCTGGTAATGTGGATCACTGCTTTGGCTCTGGGCTCTGTGGCGGGGTCAGAAACAAGTGCAGTGGAGACTCTCCACCATGTTCAACTCTCCCAAGAGAACAAACGTCAACATATTGTGCCTATTGCTATACACAGATCCCCTGCGTCCCTAAGGGCTGGGCACAGTGAGTATTTGGTCCAGTTTTGAGTCTTATTACTCCTTGAATAAAAAAAACAAAAACATTTGAACATGTATCTACCATATCTTTGCCCTATTTCCAATGTTTGTGTGTGTGTGTGTATGTTTGTGTGTGAGTGTGTACGTGTGAATGGGTGCGCGCGCGCGCGTGTGTGTGTGTGCGTGTGTGTGTGTGTGTGTGTGTGTGTGTGTGTGTGTGTGTGTGTGTGTGTGTGTATCCTCATGCATCATCAAGTTTAGGATCTATCCTTTCTTTGTTTGCTTCAGCAAAATGCCCTTTATGTTTCTATGACTGAGATTAGCCATATCCCTTTCTCCAGATGCTCCACTGTGTCCAGATTAGACAGGATTAGAACATTGCGGCGCTCTGTGTTGCCCAAGGGTGTTTGGGACGGACAACATGTTGTCTCCAGCTCTGTGCGGTGTTAAACCTCGTCTTTAGACCCATCTTGAGCGCAAAGAGGACCTTTATATCTTCCTCATGGGCCCTCATTCATTTGACATTGACAGATCAGGAAACTTCAGCCATACATGCCAAGGCGTGAGTTGACTCATTCACTACTGTTATGAAGATGATGTCATCCACGATACATCCATGATACACCCACTTCACATGTATGCTCCACAGCAGTTGTCGTCAACCATTTTACAACTCAAACAATATTCAAATAATGTATTTTTTCTGTCCATACATAATTAAACATATAAAATGCATAGTGAATACAAATCACCCCAAAGAAGAACTCCTGGGTAGCCTGAGCCGTATCTTCATGTGGCTAAGCAGTTTGAAATAAAAACTATCCTCATTCGAGAGCTAATAGCCACATTATCAAGGTGTTCTGGTATTATTCGTTTTCTTTTTTTCTTTCTTTCTTGGCAGTGTATTATTCTGCATTGTCATCATCCAGTGTCTCTGCTGAAATCTGTTTTAGTTACAGGACTACCGACTTCACCATAATACCAGAAGACACAGATGCTCGTGATAAAACAAAACAAATCTGACTCTGACAGTACAACATTCTTTATAATTGAATATATTCAGGAAATACAACTGAGAACAGATTCTCATTTGAAAGGCCAAACTGGCTACAGACGGCAGGAAAAAAAAACAATTTGAGGCCCGTAACTTGCACAGCACAATTGAAAAGAAAGACCCATCAATTTCCGATCAGCTTATCCTAATAAAGTTTGGGAGGGTTAGGGGTAGAGTGCTGGAGCCTCTCTCATCTGTCTTTGGGCAGTAGGCGGGGGACGCGCTGAAACGGACAATTTGGAGTGTGCAGTCAGCCTGCAATGCATGTTTTTGGAATGTGGGAGGTAACCGGACTACCCGAAGAAAACCCACACTAGCCCAGGGAAAACATGCAAACTCCACACAGAGAGGCTGGAGTTTAGGTGAAAACCCTTAATTGGCAGTAAGCGTCAATATAAGTACTGGCATAGAACATACTGATTTGCAGTATTGCTACACAGAAAATGCAATTTTAAATAGGTGGGTTTTGAGATGGGACTTGAGGGCGGCTGAAAAGCTCTGTCCCCCGTCGTGCTGAGACGGGCAGGGGGCACACAGAGGTGCATGGAGGAAGAGGATCTGAGGGAACGAGAGGGAATGGGAATTTAATTGACTAGATTTAATGGAATAGATTTAATTGACCGGGAGCCAGTGGAGCTCTTGGAGGACGGGGGTGAAACGATGAGGTTCTGGTGATGATCCGGGCTGAAGAATTCTGGACTAGTTGAAGTTTGTGGAGAGGTTTCTGAGGGACAATACCATACATAGCCCCTGTGAATTTGAACTTTGACGTGGTGTTTGCTATGCATGAATGACCAGTCTGTAATGGACAACGCTCAGTTCTCCCCAAAAATCCTGAAGACATATTTCATGACTTCATATTCAATAATCTCCTCTAAGCCATTGTGAAGAGTTTACGAAGGCACAGAATGAAGATAATCTCTCTCACTAATGTGATTACATTTCAGGTCGAGCAGCATGTGGAGGTGTACATAAAAACAAAATGGAAGTCATGTTAATCAACATGGTACCTGGCTCCAGGATAAAACCTGCTGGTGTCTTTGCTGTGATGCAAATTACTTGATTTGCATGGGGTATGTCTTCTCTCAGGCGTGTCTGTTTACAGCTGCAATTAACGGCAAACCATTTTTTTATTACTTTTGAAATTCTTGTGACACCCTCAATGATTAGATTATTTTTTTCTTCACGTGCAAAACAGATCATGCTTTGCACTTCTGTCGAGATGTTAAAGCCCACTTGTGTTCACCATGTTCACATACAGTATACACAAGGCCATTATTTACGTCTCCCAATTTAGCATTCATCACCACTTCATTTGCATTGTCTTTTAAAAGTAAATTTATTATGCTAATCTGGAACTTGCATGGTATATTTAGGCAATAGAGGTTCATATTATTTATGTTTACTTGATTTTTTTAAACAGGGATCACATCGCAATGATTAATTGTATCAATTTTTTTCTTTACTCTGCCCATTTTACGAGCATGATTTGAAAATGTTATGCAAAAAGGATTTGGTTTTCCAAATATATTTGGGCTCCTGTGTGAACACGTCATTAATTTAAAAATTGCATTTGTTGGGATAATGGTTACCAATGTTACAAGACTTATGTTTTTCTGACTCAGCATATGCACGGTACACGCATTTGATAGAATTGTGCCGACATGAACAGTGCTCTATGCACATGCTCAAACAGAACAGTACCGTGCATAAAATGCCCTCAGATTAAGAACAAAATAATTGTCTAAAATATTTTATGATGAATTAAGATTCATTTGGAACTAAAGAGTTTTCAGCAGCATATCGGTTTGATGAATCAATAAAGACTTTCTCCTAAATTTGTCTCTGTAGATTGGATTAAAGAGGCTTGGCTCAGTTTCAAATGTCCATCCATCCATCCATCCATCCATCCATCCATCCATCCATCCATCCATCCATCCATCCATCCATCCATCTATCTTCTGCCACTTATCCGGGGTCGGGTCGCGGGGGCAGCAACTTCAGTAAGGAAGCCCAGACTTCCCTCTCCCCAGCCACTTCTTCTAGCCCGTCCTAGCGGATCCCGAGGTGTACCCAGGCTAGCTGGGAGTTTCAAATGTGACAACCAAAATTCATGGTCGATAAAAGATAATCTGGGGTTGAACGATGACTTGAGAAGTAAGAAATAAGAAGTGTGAGTCTAGAAGGTAGAAGGAAAAATTCTTCTCAGACAGAAGAGAGAAAGTTGGATCTGTGATGTTGCTGCACTTGCCGATATGTTGTGGGCTTGTTTAATATAATTACTTCCATGTCTCTGAGTTGATGCGATAGTGTGAAGATGACAGTCTATGTTCTTCTGTGAGGCAGTGGTGGTGATAGCTGTACTGATAGGGATCAGGGTACATGGTACTGTAATCTAGGGAGGGCCTAGATGGTTACTGACCCATGGATAAGAGAGTGAAGGCCATACTTGTATTCTCTTTCCCTTGTGATGGACAGCAATTCCCTCTATGTATGTACATAGGCTTCAGCTCTTTAACCTACTTGCATCTGACGGTATCCGATGGAGAGTGCCTCCTCTCACCTCCTCTTTGCTAGCTTTTGTTCCCACATCCCTCTTATGTTCCTTTTTTTCTCATACCCAAACCACCTTCTAGTTGGTGTGCAGAGCCCATCCGAGCAGATTGAGTGGCTACTGTTTTTGTGCCTTCTGTGGTCATTGTGGTTCCAGTGGTGACCACACTATAGATGGCATGAAGGGAAATGAAGCATGGCTGTGCATGTGGTGAGCAAGAAAGTTTCAGTTGAGTAATGTGTCCAGTTTCATATTTGAGACTTGGAAGATGAGAGCATGAATGAGGGAGAGAATGAGACCCCGTCCATTGGTACTCAGAGGATATGTGCACCTTTTTTGCCTATGGGTCGTGCCTGAGTTTGAGTCTGTGAGTTCTTTCAGGATGACATCCAAGAATCTGTTTAAACCTCAGGCTAATGTATTTTACGATGAAGAAATTGTCAGAGATATTCGGTCGAACACTGTGGACAAAGGCTCGAACACAGGAAGATTGTCTTTTACTGCCGGCAGGGGACAGAGCCAATCATGACCAATGCCCAAATTCTGCAGCCCTCTGCCAAGCTATTTATTGAGAGTATGTGCAAATTTAAGTGATACATTAGTAAAACGTAGTCTTCTTGATTTGAATACCACGGCCCTGGACGTCCCAAGCACCAACAGCTATAAACAATAGAACATAGACATTTTAATTAGTTGTCTTTCCCTGAACTGATAGATTTGTAACCTGGCTAATGACCTCTTGATGTGAAGGAGTTTCCCAAATTCTAAATTATGTCCTATGAAGCAGTTTCCCAAGTCCTAAATTCTGTCCAAGGCCAGATCTCCTACATGAAGATGACAGATTAGCAGGCAGTGTCTGTTCATCTCAGATTCACCCCAGGTTTTCTGTGCCTTTCATTGTGGGCCTCTTTGTTCGACGGTCAACTAACCTTGAAACTTTTAAATATTATAACTTATATTCTGTCTATTCTCTATCAGAAATACATAATCTAAAAATAACAGCGTAATTGGCAATTTATTTCATACATTTAAATACTGAAATTGAACATACAGTACAGTGAAAAAGAGTGACCTGAAGTGAATTTAATTCAGACACAAGTAGTGCATGTCTGGATTGCATATCAAACTTCTTCTTGTCAACTAGCTGAGACACAATCAGTAGTGCCGCTGCGGTTGTAGCCCACAAGAGAACTGCACCCCAAATTCATTTTTTTGCAATTTCACTGAGTCCTCAAAAGGCTTAATGTTCATTGCTGAATCAGTCAGCCATCACAATTTATGTAGTTAAATTGTATGAATGACTTGATGTGTTAAAGCATTACAGTGCTGCGGGCTAAGATAATGTTTTCAAGAAAAGCATAAAAAAATAAAATTGGGTTTTAATATTTTGCTGTGATGGGACAACAACAAAAACAAGACCAACACACACACACACACACACACACACACACACACACACACGCACACACACACACACACACAGACGCACACACACACAGACACACACACACACACACACACACACACACACACACACACACACACACACACACACACACGCACGCACATGCACGTTCACCTCCCACCTCCCATTTACCGTATAGTAATTGACTGCAGAAATGGAAAATTGATCAGCACACGCAGAGCGCCTCTCAGGAAATTACAATTTAGTAAGAGAAAAAGGAATTATTATGGCCACTCCTTTCACAAATTGTGAGCCTCGGGATGTGGGTTGTCATAACTCTCGTTTCTTTGCAGTTTACAATTGCTCACCTGCAGCCGAGAGACTGGCCCCTAATTCACTCTAATAGGAGTGAGTGGGATTTAAGCTACGTCGTTGCTTCTTCCATCTCTCCGAGCCTACGGTCTCCTGAGAATGACTGATAAAAAAACATGTTTGCTGAACAGCACTGTGCACCCTAATATTAGCGTATACCTAGCACCAGTGTAGGAATACAATGCAAACCCACACACGTTTTGACTTCTTGTTTTCTATTTATTTGTTGGCAGCTGTGTGGTTTCCCACGTGTTAAATATTGGGAAGGGGAATGATACATGCGCTTAAATACAGCCATGAATATAAAAAAAATACACGTTTGCTGTCTGAAAACTGTATACTACAAGAAAAAAAACATTGACAAAAAAAAAATCTAAAATATACACATCGCTTCAAAACAATGTCATATGTGTCAACGGAATAATAGCTTGCTAATCTTTCGTTTACGATTAGTAACATGACTAATGACTCAACATTGAAAAATAATCAGGATGGATCAGGAGGAATCAGGACAACTGTACATTTGCTAATATCTGAACCACTGGTTTGGAGAGACTTCCACAAATGCCTCAAACATACTATTTGTATACTGTATTGTACTGTGCTGATTGTGATGAATTGATTGCTGTTTATGATCTACTTTTGTGCTTCTTTATTGCACTTGTTATTGGGACATCCATATGATTTGCATTCCGCCATCATTGCTTTTTCATAGACCATAATCCTGTGTGAGAAGCCACAGCCAACTTTAGCCAATATCGATCCAGATTCGCCTTTCAATGCTGCTAGTCGCAGCTCCATTTCCTGTAGACCAAGAAGGAGCAAGTATGTCTGTGTGTGTGTTAGTTGATATGTTGTCTCGGAGAACCATATGTACCCGTTAACATGCAGGATGGTAACAAGGTAATACAGTTGCTTCCTGTGATCCTAAAGCATGTTTTTTCTATGGGCTACATCCATGCTGACGCGGGTTGGCCTGCACATGGTGCACAAGCTGCGAGTCAAGTCTCATATCAGAGCTGTGACCCTGGACTCTGTTTTCTGCCTCCCCTTCACTGTATAATTATCTCTTGGACTTTTTTCACGAACAAGAGCTGCAGACATGCACCACAGCTGCTTGCTCCCTATAAAGAAGAGAGGAGAGATGTTTAGAGTCTAGGATGTTACGTTCATGCTCACACACAAGCTCACTGAACCCAAATAATGATGACACTAATGTCTCATGGCACACGATTCTCAATAGAGTTTTTTTTTAAAGGAGAGAATCAAATGATGCTTCATTTTCCCTCAGTCTATTTTTTGATGTGGCAAATTAAACAATGGATGAAGAAAAATCTAATCAACGTTTGCTGGCGAACGAAAAGCTTGATCTGAGCCGAGTGAAAGGGCGCATTGTGTATTCGCTCCAAACCAAGCAAGGTGATGATGAGAGAGTAAATTAGAAGCTGTCAATACTGTGGGACACCTCTATGAGTGCCAAGGCGGTTGGCCAGGATGCCAGATATGCAGCTGGTCGGAGCAACAAAGGGCCCGTTAGAAGTAGTGCTACGTTAGGACACTGGGTCTTGTCAGCTCAGCCTGGATAGGCCATTCTGCTCCAAAAGGCTTATGTTTCACTTTGGGCTTAGGGCAAGTGAGCATGGCAGCGGAGGGGGCGGACTGCTTCAAGGGACACTGGCTGTCTGAGCACTCATGGCACAATGTTACCAGCCCAGGGGCGACTACTTTATCCTCATCCTTGAATTGATGGGCCCTTACCATGAAGAGCATGATGAGGTGGTCAGTATGGCTACCCTGAGGCCAGTTCCTGTGAGGTAAAGCTTATCTCAGCAAAGCAGTGTGAGGATAAATGACAGGCATGTACCACAACTGTATTTCGTAAAATATTTCACAGTACGTTATTTGGCTTTAAACGTTGACAGTTGCTAAAGTGATTGTTGAAGAAGTCCATCGTGCCATGAGCCATGATGATTTGAGCTACATTAAAAATAAGTCTTCCTCCTGGCAGCATTTTTCATCTCACTTGTATCAACCAGGTGTTCAGAACATTCATAGAGTGATTTCCCACTATTACGTCACCATTATCACAATTGATAGTTTTCAAGGAAATTGAATATTTTCATACAAATCAATATCATACTTATAGCGTATGTGTACAGCATAACAAAGCGCGCACAAAAACAAATGCATATGATGCCAACTTGACCTAACGCTATAGATTCTATATTTAATCAGAAAGATGAGAAAGCATCATATTTTGTTTATGGCCGATGACTCGGACAGTTTGGGCCAGCCTGAAATATTGCTAAAAGCTCACCAAAGGACTCAGTGCACTTTTAATGCTTCCCTCCACCAAATTCACAAACCACTGCCGTGGCATGAACATGGTGATGCTACTGTTGTTACACAGAGTGCAGACTACTATCTTTTACCAAATTGTCAAGACTTGCGCTGGCACGGAAATGAAATTCCACTCGTTGTTACATCATGTGCACGGGTATCAGTCTATACAAATAGCATGCCTGATGGTTCTTAAGTAGATTGGCTCTGGTCAATGAAGTGTTTAAGTATATATATTATTGACTGTGTGATACAGTATATTTGCCAAAATGCCAAGACATAAAATAGCACAAGGTATGCAATATACAGTCTTCAGCCCTTACGCGTTGCATTTCTGTTTACCTCATTGAAAGTATAAGTGGGAGATTATTGCATGAAATAAAGAAAATGTGAGTAAATAAGTAGAGCTGATTGTGCGATACGTTAAGTACATTAATAGCTTAGTCTAATAGCAGAACAAGAGCAATTAAGAAAGTGTCTTAAACACTCAGTGCTGAGCATTTAGCAAGACTGTTGTGATTAGCCATATAGTTTCGCAATTTACAACCAGCAATTTACTGAGAAATTGTCAGCATTCCTGTCTCAGCAACATCTTTTATTGTAACTTTGCGCAAATTGCCACATTAACAACAACCTTATGTTCATTCATATTGTAAAATGACAAAAAGAAAAACTCACTGCATCGTACCCTTTGGAACAGAGCTATACCATATTGAAGCGAAATTGTGATCTCACTGAATCAAACAAAACAAATTGTTTCTCTGAAGGGGCTCCCGTCATTTCTTTATGAATTTACCTCAGACAGACGCCCATGGTCTACATCTCATGTTGATGCAGGAGATTAGTACGCGTAAAGTACATTCAAAAGAAAGTACAAGAAGAGCTCCACTTGGAGATGATGTAAAGTTGGCTGTTGCAAAGTGGGCACTCGGAGACCGCCTTCAACCCTCGATTGTGTGTCCCTGCAGTGGTGCATGTCATAAGATGTGTGGCATAAAGTGCCTTCGACCCGCCTAGAGTGCATGCCCAGCCACCGAACGCAGAGCAGCTCGAGTCATTGGACTCACGTTTGTCATTATGTTGATACGTGGAGTTCAAAAGACAATGAAATATCTATGAGAGATATATATATATATATATATATATATATATATATATATATATATATATATATATATATATATATATATATATATATATATATATATATATATGAAACATTATTGCTTATAGTGCCCCATCGTATTTGTTATCTTGTCAACTGAGCTATAAGGCGATCTAATATTCGACACAGGCATGAGGCAAACGGGTAGATGTGCGTGTGCATGCAATGATTGTTTCTGATGTCTGTAAATCCAAAAGAGCGTTAATTGGAGGTAACTGTTTCACAGACACTTAAAGTGTTTGAATGGAAAACAGTCTCCTCATAAATCGTTTTCATGATTTCTTCAGTATCAGGAAGAGTAATCCAATAGAAATCATGACAACATTTAATTGTTTACCTACGACGAGGAGACCTGAAGAAAAGGCCTTTATTCATTTTTATGGTCTCTGTTACAAATGTTAACTGATTCATTTATGTCACACTCAATGGTGCACTGATTTGATGGCTTTTACTCCAATTGTGCTCATTTCTATTGTAAAGACATGTATATTTATTTGATGCACCTTCAGTATCTGCTATACAATAATGTATGAGTACATACAGTACTGGAAAAGCCAATCCCATTTTGAAATGGTATAAAGATTGTCAAATTATCAATAAGTAAACTTAAAATAAAAACCATAGAGGTCAGGTAATCTATTTTTTGCATGCCCAGATATTACAGGAAGCCTTGGTAGCGAAAAGAAAGAAATATGTGTGATGTGCAGATGGAAAGCGGATCTATAAACCCATGTCTCCTTTTCATATTTCCATCACATCTATGTAATTATGAATGGATTTTTCCGACGTTCTCGGAAGAAGTGGTAATATGAGGCTCCCTATTATTGTGGTGTTGGAGGTCAGCAAAAAGGCATTCTGTGTGGGTGTGATCTTTAGCCAATCATACCGAGGCATGGATGGACCACAGCCAGTGGACTCAAGGGGACGTCACTGACAATTCAGTATTTGCCTTTCAGTACAGAAATAAACCCTCTTGTACTTATTCATAAATTACTTTCAGAATGCACAATGAAACACGTTCACACATGGGACTGATTTTTTTTCTTTCTCTCATACAAGTGCAATTGAAACACTCAAACAAACACACAATGAAGAACATTTTTTTGCTCACTTCCAGAAAGTCTCTCTCTTACCATTTAAAAATTTAAAAAAAAATAGCATTTTTCAAGTCCCTTGAGGAGTGTATCATTTTAAGACCGTTGATGAAGTTTTAGATTTGATGTTCATTTTAAGATAATTCTTTGGTTTTATTTTGCATGATCTGGCATTATTAGTTTTGTTAACCATCTGATCCCTTGACTTGCTGTTGATTAACATTTAAAAAAAGCATCGTTCCAGTATTTTTCTCTGAGATTACAATATAATGTCATCCAGTTCAAGTAAGTGTCACGTCATTTAGAGCGATGGAGAAGGGACATCGTTGCTTGAGGGTGATGTGAGCGCAAACCCTGACATGATTTCAAAGAGCTTAATTGGAATAATGTGTAACATGGAGCAAGTGTTTGGTAGCTCAGAGGAAAATTCTCAGACAGTGCTAGCATGAAATTGCTCTGTTAAGATGCCGGTATCTGTCATGTGGTTATTGAACGACAGCCCCTAGACTTTATGGGACCAAAATATGCCTGCCTTATAATCTATTACACAATATATATTAATTTGCTGAATACATTAAAACATGAATCCATGTAGTGAACATGTCTGCAAAGTCTCATTTAAGGTTGCTTCTATAATTGTATGCTGTTCAACAAAAAACAATAAATCTTGCCACGGATCTTCTGGCATAACATTTGTTAAAAACATGATTGTTCATTAATGCTGCAATTTATTTATTTTTTATTTTTTTTTGCAAACGCATGACAGTGTAATGACCAAAATGAGGAAATGACAACAAAGCTGCCAGCGGAATGGCACTCTCATATCACTGCACGATAGAGAAAAGGCAGCGGAAAGAAAATGTAATAAAGGGATAAATGTGACATTTACTGATCTCCTTATATCCTTGTGAACGAGTTTACAAGAAAATATTGGAATTACAGTCAGAATGATTCATAATCAATTGTTCAAATTCAGGCTGTAAACGTCCTATTGCCATAAATATTAACGCACTCCCTCGCTTGTATGAGCTTTTCCCTTCTTCCTCTCACAGGCAGATTACACCTCACTGCACTATTTGGAATTATCCCTGGGAATTTGGGATTTGTCATAGAAGCAGAACCTTCATCCATCATCATCATTCATACAGTAGTTAGATACATTATGTTCGTGCAGTTGTTCTTTCTGTACATTTTTAATTTCGTACCCTGGTCTGGTCTCGCGGGTCATTAGGGTCGCAGGGGTTGCTGGAGCCTATCTCAGCTGTCTTCAGTCACGAGGCGGGGGACACCCTGAATTGGTTGCCAGCCAATCGCAGGGCACACAAAGACATACAACAGTCACTCTCACACTCACACCTAGGGACAATTTGGAGTGGTCAATCTACCTGCCATGCATGTTTTTGGAGTGTGGGAGGAAACCGGAGGACCCGGAGAAAACCCACGCGGGTCCGGGGAGAACATGCAAACTCCACACAGGGAGGCCGGACCGGGACGCGAACCGGTGACCTCTGCACTGTGAAGCCGGTGTGCTATCCACTCGATGACCGGGCCGCCGCTGTTGTAAATGTGTAACCTTGTAAAAATGTTTCTTAAAATGTGTTGATTAAAAAAACACCAAGGTTCATTTTAACCAACCCAAAAGTGATAAGTGAGAAAGTCCAATACGATTATGGGCTTTCATGTCCAAGCATAAAATTGTATGCTGGCAAGCAATAAAACTACTCTGTAATGTTTCCATTCATGCACAGACTCCCATTTTTAATTGACCACTTCCTTCATCATTTCAGAAAGCATAACACCATCTATTAGAGGCATCGTGCCGCAGGGGTCTCTCTCACTGAGTAGCAAGGTAATTAGAATGACTCCACTATCTTCCTGGTCATGTCCACGGTCTCCTAAAAGACAACAATGTAATTTGTGGAGACAGGAAATAGCCGGTACGGGGGTCACCAAAAGCCATAATTGGACCAGTCAGTCAATAATGCTGCAGCCTTAGAGGCTACTAATGAAGCACGAGAGACATGACCGTGCATGCCAGTTTCTTGGGCAACAGGGACATGACTGCACACTCACCAGCATTCAGACACATTGGTGTCGTGCTGAAGCTGAATTTGTGTGTAGTATTATTCGGAAGGTCGCAGCTGTCCAACCCTATGAAGGAAATGAAAACGCTTCTCGCTTCTTCAAGTATTTCAAATTGCACAAGATTAAATAGGAATGCTCTCTATTAATATGTTGTGTTTGTCATTGTCTTTTTTTTCCTCCAGCTGGAACAACATACATATTTGGGCGAGATGGCGGAATCATCACATACACGTGGCCGCCAAATGACCGGCCCAGCACAAGGGCCGACCGGCTAGCAATCGGCTTCAGCACTCACCTAAAGGACGCTGTCCTGGTGAGGGTGGATAGCTCCTCTGGTCTTGGAGACTTTTTGAAACTGCATATCGTAAGTGGAGAAATGTATTCACTCGCGACTGAGCATTGTTTTATTGGCTGTCTGTCTGTGTAAGCTCTCAGTCGTACAGGAGTGGTCCATCGATGAGAAGGTTTCTTCAGCCGTCATCTGTACAAATGTGAAGGTTTCGGACGTTTCGCCTCCTATCCAAGAGGCTTTGTCATCGAACTAAAGTCCTACTGGTCGTATCGGCCCCATTTATATATCCCTAATGTCCAGACATGGTGGCTCCGGACACAGCTATGATAGGTCCCTACTCTCAGGTTGGGGGGGCAGGTTGAAACGGAGGCGAAACGGCCGAAACCTTCACATTTGTACAGATGACGGCTGAAGAAACCTTCTCATCGATTTATTGGCTGTCATAAGAAAAGGGCTCTGCTAGATTCCAATGTCTTTTCCAAATGTTACGGCTTTTTCAGGGGTTATGAAAAATGAATAAGGGTGTTTTTTTTCCATACTTCTCTGACTTAGATATAATTTAGATGGTTACAAGATGACCTGTTGCCAAAATGCTTTTACGGATAACAACAATACAAAAAGGAATAACACCAACCCCAAACACACACACACACACACACACACACACACACACACACACACACACACACACACACACACACACACACACACACACACAAGCAAACGCACACACACACACACACACACACACGCACACGCACACACACACACACACACACACACGCACACACACACACACACACACACACACACACACACACACACACATTTTAAAAAAATGACCATAACACAGGAAACTCCATCACATAAATGCATAATTTGTTGTGCCTTAGCCCCGGGTATCTACATACTGTCTACACAAAGTCATTGCTTCTTGATATAAGCAGGCCAGTTCTGAGGCAATGTAACATCTGTCTCTGTGCCTCACTGATGTGGAAATGCATTGTGGGCATCATTCTCTCCAAGCCTTCAGTATTTTTTGTCGCACAGCTCATCATCTGAGTGTAACTAGCCAGTTTAAAAGGTAACAGCCTGTTATGTACACGCCGCTAATCTCCAAATGTCATGCCGACACTCACTCTAACAAGACACTAAGAAGAACTTGAATTACAGTACAGATTCAGGAAAAGCTGTGATTATTTATTTTTCAATGCTCTTGCATACAATTGTGTTGTCTGCGCAAAGCGAGGTGGACTCCGCTTTCTCAGCGGCTTTCAAAACTATCAAGTACACGTTTCAGTCAGGGTGTAGTCTGAAGCAGGCTTCTGACTACACCCTGTACCAACCCAAAAGTGATAAGTGGTATCGGTACCGATATGCTAAGTTCACCATTGCTAACATCCTTCGCAAGAAAGGTTTACACAAAGGCGTTATTTACTCGATGCTTTCACGTGACCAATGGGACCGACTTGTCACGTGCGAGTTGACAGCTGGGGCGGGGCCGCCACTCCCGACCTCCGCCAGCTGATGTCAATCCCTTATTCACCGATACTGGGACATTTCAACGAGTCACTGTCACCTCACCAGTGACAACATTACGACGCCTCACGCCTCGCCAGTGTCTTGGACTTGCCAGCACAAGAGTTTGCTTCGCTCGATGTGATTGTTAGCCGTGATCGCGTAAGTTTGTTGCTTTTCCGGGATTGCGAGTTTCTTCACCTCCGCGTGCCTTTTTTTTTGCCTAGCTTGATAGGCTGGACGGATCGCCCCCGCCCGCCTTCTTTTGTCGGGTCCGTGGAATCATCGGACTCGCGCCTTTTGTTGTAATAAAATCTCTGCCAGCACCTACGTCTCTGCCGCCTGCTTAGGGATCCAACCCCTTTTATTAACGTTCCGACGAGTCAGCTATCCCTGTCACACACGGAACGTGACAGTATAACTGTGTTCAACTGATAGAAAATGATGTTACCCTTCGATCCTTGAAAGCAGCATGGAAGAATGCAGGGTTTTCTTGAACAGTTCCATCCAAAAAAGACTGTGGCTATGAGAATCATCAACATGATGAATGATAATGTCATGCCTCAGTTTCGTAAGACCTTACAAGTCAGAAAGCAACGGGTGTCAATTAAGAGCGACGACCATCACAAATGTAAATAAAGTTACTTTATTATACTGTGCAGTGTATTCCTTTTATTATAATACAATAGCACATTTATTATACATAGAATAAGGTATGTTGTGTGTAGTTTTAAGGCTTATTTGGTTGAAAATTATATTTTATGGAGACCTGGGAACGGATTATTCTCATTTTAATGGTTTCCTATGGGAAATTAATTTTTGGGATACACACTTTTCGCCTCACACACTCTGTCTGGGAACCAATTAAGTTCGTAAGCCAAGGTCCTACTGTATATATATGTACGTATATGTATAAGTTAAGGTGACATACCAAGGCCAATGGGAAGACTTGGTGGGTTAAAATCAGGCAGGAAAGCATATGTTGAATTGTTTTTTCAACATTCAATCGACAGGGAGAAATTGTTCATAAGGCATGTTCGACAGGCGGGGGCAGTGAGTTGTGAGAATTCCTTCCCCTCTCACATCAACAGTCGCACTGTTTGCTTCCTCATAATTACTTATTCACTAATGCACAATATTTTGGCAGTCTATGAGACTGCCGCATTTTGTTAAAGAAAATTAGAAAATAAATTTTTGAAATTGCCCCAAAGAGACATGAAGTGACAGAATCCCAAGTTGGTTTGGACAGAAAAAAAAATGAATTGTGCTGCTACTGTATGTATTTTATTGCCTATGATATCAAAGCTATCTGCTGCTGGTGTTCATTAGTATGCATTTTTACCAACTGACATACTGAAGAATGATTCCCAGGGGTACCTCCGCCCCCTCATGCCTCTTACTACATCATGTTGCTTCGACTCCTCTTTAAAAGGAGTTTATCTTTAGCTCTATGAGATGGGATTAGAGCAGATTTCTCTATATACACTCTCCCCCACCCCCTTTCCCCCCTGCCTCACATACCTAATCAAAACCTCCCATTTCATGATGACAGCAAAATCATTGAGCCTTGAAGGACACAATCTCAGTTTGCACTTTTTTTAAAGATGGAATATGTGCAGGCTGTGATTTAAATGCAGCTCAACAGAGTTGTGATCCCTCTCCCTGCTCCTCCTTCTTCATTGCAGAAAAAGACAATGACATTAAAATCAGTGAACCATCACCTGTACGACCATTACTCTCCTCTAGCTCGTCATTGTCGCACATACGGACGGAGGACTCCATTTCTAATAGTTTTCTTCTCTTATTACGTTGCTCAATTTCTTCGCTGTGGTGCTGCACTATTTTCATTAGGCCACTGAAACTAGTCTGAGACCGTATAATAACGCCTGTCTGTACGTGATAAAGGAGCCCTCGCAGGTGGATGTTTAAATAATAAATCTCTGTAGTGCCATTATGCATTCGGGGTACACTGGAAACTGACGATAATCACAATGTCTTGTTTGGTGAATGCAATTAAAATTATTTCCCTGGATGCAACTCTAGTTTAATTGAAGAATACCACAATGCAAATCTACATTGTTAAAATGGCTCAAGCATTTAGTAATCGTGCCATGTGCAGTGTGAAGATTAGTTCAAGTTTACCTTAAAAGTAAAAGTCATCCTTGAACTTTTTGTCGAGTTAGGTCCAGACCTTGATCCACACGCCTTTCCAAACAGACTCAGACATGTTTTTTTTTAATATGATTGTGGCCATTAAGAGTAATTTAACTGGCATAGTGTTTTGGAGACTGACATTAGTCACGGATCATTAAAGTAGAAAATATAAACACCAATATGCATTCCAACACCTCCCACATGACACAACTCGGTCAGTGTAATTGTTTATTCAGGGCAGTTTTGCAGGTGAAAGTGAGTGGGTGTGTGAGGCAGGAGAAAATGAAGACACTTACTAAAGTCCACGGGCAGATATCAAGGTTATCGTGTAATGATAATGAACAGCATTTAAAGTAAGAGTAAATAAATATAGTTGCCCACTTAGACTGCTTTTTTTGTATATTTAAATGTTTTTAGTGACATTTTTTTTTGCTTTACTGTTACAGTACATTTTATAGTTCTATCGGCTTTGGCATTTGGGTCGTAACACCTTACAGTTGATGCACCTGTTTACAAAATAACACTGGTCAACATACAAAAATGTGGACTTTTCTCTGTCAAATGTGATCCCCACAGTGTATGAACACATTTCCCCATGGACATGTTTTGTCTTTCACACTCCGGAGACTGTGGTAGATCCAGCGTCCCGTGAAGGTTATACATCGTATTGCGCATTTTGATGCAGTTAGGTGGCCGGTGATGGCCCAACCACAGCTGACTCGAGACCTTTTTAGGGACACACAAAGCAATCTCTGATGAAAATAAATGCTGCGGATCAGGGTATTAAATCATATGAATTGGCAAAAATTATCCATGCCAGCAGTTTTTTTCACCCACAGGATGCTTTTCTGCTGTTTGTTTGTTTGTTTGTTTGTTTGTTTGTTTGTTTGTTTGTTTGTTTGTTTGTTTGTTTGTTTGTTTGTTTGTTTAAACCGCCAACCTTCCACTTCTACAACTGTTACAGTCATTAATGATGAGTTCTATTGAGTCATTTATCTTGATGTGCTTCATTGTCGGTTGTAAAATACGTTAACGCGACTCGCCCGTCTGTTTCTTTTCGCTCGGGCGCCACTGCTGTATTGATGGATCTCCACACATGCAAATTACTTTTATTGATTTTATTTTATCCAGGATTTTAAGAAAATGCTGACACCCTTTCCAAATGGTGAGCATATTCGAAATGTCACAAATGTTATGTAGCATATTTTCCGTACAATAAAGTGCACCTAAAAGCCTTCCATTTTTTTCAAAAGCTGACCATGTGATTTATAACCCAGTCACTGGGTTATAAGGCTGTGTATGTATGTACAGTGCACCTTACATGTGTAAAAAGTTTTAAAATATGTCATTCATTGAAGACGTGCCTAATAATCCAGTTCGCTTTATAGTCCGGAAAATGCGGTATTTTTATTTTTAAATGACAGCATGATTTTCGAATGCACAAAGCCAAAGAAGATTACCTTAACTATACCGACTTTTTTGAGGTACCCTTTATGTTTTACTTCCTAGGCATCAATTCAGTCCATCTAAAACGATTTGTCTATTTCTAGGAAGCATGTATAATGGTGGCTTCTCAGTTGTTTTTATAATTTGCTGTCAATGAATAACGAATATGCAGCACCACTGGAGGCTCAGGCTCTCTTTATTTTCCTGCAAGGTCCCAAGAGGTCCACTGAGTTTGTATTGTGCCTGCTCTCAAATCTGTGTATGTGTGTGTGTGGGGGGGACTATTACAAGTACTGCCTTCGATCCCTTTCTTCTAATTGCCAACAAGACTTAAAAAAAGACTAGCAATGAAGGCACTCAGCCTAAGACAATGTACTGTGAAGTTAATGTATTCCACAGATGAGAGAGGATCTTGGAGAAATAATGACTTCTCTGCTGGAGCATTGCTCCCCTCGGTTCTGGTTTCGCCATCTACTAGAGAGGGGATTTTCTCTCTCTTGTGGATCGCAATTGTACTGTAATTTCAACCCTCGCTCCGTATCCTAACAGGGAAAAATAGCTTGAGGACAACGGATTGCTATGAGTAAAATAGAAATGTTTTGGTTTGTTAATCCAGTACGCACCGTTTTATGCTGAATACTGACACGAGATTCTGTTTGATTTGACGCTGAGATGAGATGGACCCCCGGGAGAGGAGCTCTGTGCCTCGAGAGGCAGACTTTGTCACGCAATGCTGCATGCAATTATTAAACACACCTGCAAAGGGAATATATCTTACACATACTTTCTACTCCTGTTAATGCCACAGAGCCAGTAATTACCGCCCCATACTCAAAACCGGCATATGATAGCCGCTGAATTTATGGTATGTACTGTCTGTGTGCTATTTGTTAGGCATATCCTTCAGCCGTTCTTCGGATGGGGAAGCTTCACTGACCTCATTTAGTCCCTCTGTGATGATTCACTTACACAAACCAGGCAGACGACACTTGTACTCATACATTGGTGATATGCTTTACGTACAATACAGTCTTTGTTTTGTGTGTGTGTGTTTTTTAAAGGCACATGCATTGCATTGATTTTTTTTAGCCATATGCGTAGACAATGGTGGAACAAGCCTAAGTGTGACAGAAAAATTGCATCCCATCCCTTTCGTCACAGTCAGAGCAGCCACTTACCTCGGATGATGTTACCTGACCTCAAAGAATCAAATCTCATTATCTCCATATTGTGAGGGGACAGCATTAGAATCGCCATTACTCATCTTTCAATTCCAATCATTTCTCAATTTGTTCAAGCTCTTTGCCACGATGAAGCCAAGTGGTCCATGAAAAGGGATGACTGAGTGTGTGTATGTGTGTGTGTGTGTGTGTGTGTGTGTGTGTGTGTGTGTGTGTGTGCGTGTGTGTGCGTGCGTGTGCGTGTGTGTGTGTGTGTGTGTGTGTGTGTGTGCGTGTTTGTGTCTGTGTGTGAGTGTGTGTGTGAAAGACAGTGAGTGATCTGTACGAGTATTTCAGAGTGCAGATCATTGATGTGCCTTGTATTTTATTAGTGTTACAAATCACAGTTGGGTGTACAACGTCATTCTCAAAGCTGAGCATCAATATGTTATGCGTTATATTGCCACGGATAACATGAAGGAAATTTGATTTTATCGTCTGTTCTCATTACATTGTTAGCCTGTTCGTCGTTCGCTCATGTATGGGTTACAAGGTTAAAAACATTGACAGTCCATTTATTTTTACAAATTGGAGAACAAAATTGGTTTGTATCGACAAAGCCCTGCACACAGATCACAGATCAGTTTCCGTAAATTTAACTATGTATAGATTGTATGATTCATTGTCATGATGTCTTTGCATGCAATATGAACATGTTTTGTTTTTTTTAATTGAAGCACCGCAGCATGAAATGGACATAGTTGTTGACTTTTGACACAGCTGCCCCCAGCCTCAGGGTGAGATAAATATAGCCCCCCTTTATTTTGCTCCATTGCATTAGACTGAAAAACAGCTACATGCTAACTGAAAATATATATGTTTGGATGATACTTCTGTAAAAGGTGAAGACATTACGATATTTTTTTCTCTCATGTTTTGGAATAAATTCACCATTTGTTCTTGCATCTAGAAGCCCCACAGGCAAACTGCATGGTAGCAAATAGTCAATTTAACTCTGATCCAACTGATTTAATTCTTAACTGAGCTGCTGTGGTGTTAACATGGTAAAAACAAATGGAGAGATCGTAATGTTTTCTTGTATTACCCGCTTTTAATTAAAAAAGGAGTAAAACTGCATTGTGGCGAAATAGTGCACTTTCTGCATGATGGATTTAGCAGAACATTTGTGCTGTGAAGTGGTTACTGAGTCACAGACTGTCACTTATGAGTCTGCTCAAATCTGCGATTCTCTTTTTTTTAATCTTCCATTCATAAGAGATATGTTGTGGAAACTTTACTTTCTAGTTTGTAGACAAATACTTGGGAGTTTTGTCGGTCTGCTCACTCATTAAGTGTAATTGTAAAAAACCAAGGGAGTCTTTTGTTATCTGCCTTTTTCTGGCAATCCTGTCTGTGAGCAGAGCAAATGAGACAGTGCTCATCTCACCCACTCTACCAAAGTGTGTCCTAAAGTCCCAAGGGTAGCTCGATGTTGTCAACTCTATATAAGGATTTGCATCCATCTACTGATTGTTTTTCCAAAAAGCAACTCACAACATATGACGTGTATTTTTAAGTGTACTTTGAATTCCCAAGATTACCCCACTTGCTACAAATAAGATATATCCATGTAAACACAATTACATTTGTTAGAAGCCACTTGTGCGATTTTCTCCTTTGCAAAAACAGCACTTCGTCACCACCAAGCCATCAAATTACAGTCTTTAGTTTGCGGAAAGGTTTACGTTTTGCATGCAGCATACATTCGACTAAATAATAACAAATGCAACATCATAGGGGAAAAAAAGCTTATTTAAACTGTTTTATGGAGCAGATTAATTTGTTTGTATAATTTCACAGTTGATGGGTGACTGGGCATTGCAGACAATATAGAAGCAATTCCAAAGAAAAAAAAAAGGTTTCCAGAAAATATTCTCTTGGATGAACATTTTTACTGTTGCGATATCATCAAACTGTCAAAACATACAATCATGTTTAGATTACTTGGGGATATTCTGAGGGAAATATTTGAATCATGTTCCAGTAAATTTATTTCTGGTACCCCTTGAGGCTATGTCGTCTTGCAAAATTCCAGTATCAAGCAGTCATTTTCTATTATCACAAATTGCCTTTGTCCAGAAAGCACACAAGCTCATCATATATCAAGATTAAATGAGCAGCAGGATGAAGCTATAGATCTGAGAGGCAAAGACGCAATGCTGTATGGATATGTAGAAATTTACAGTGAAGCAGGTCTTTGCCAGGGTTTGGTGACCTGGGAAATATATCAGATTTTAAAACATACCAAGCTCTTGCAAGAGTATATTTCATTGCCAGCAGAAATTCCCCTTTCATGAATAATGTATTTAGTGGCCCTGTTCATATCCTCAAAGCGACTAGTTAATACAAATTAGGTCCCCTTTAGGAACAAAAGATTTGAACTCAACTTTTACAGTGCACGTGTGACTTAGGCCATGTGATTCCTCAATTTTATTCATCAATTACAAGAAAGCCGAAAGGAAAAGAAGAAGAAGAAGACAAGTTGTCAGGACAACTTATCTGTGCAACACTTATTGTATTTGCATGCATCGTAACACCACAGCGCTCATAACCATGTAAGTTTTGAATTCTGGGCTCTACTGATTAACTATCATCTGCTGACCTCCAGAGCCCTTCTGCGTTTCTCTTCAATGAGCATTTCTTTAACATGTTCAGAACTTAAATCATTAACATGTGTGGTGCATAGCATCATATTTCATTGACAAATATGACATCAGTGTGAGACAATCCCTCTAATTCATGGAAGAAATGAATTCATTGAAAAAGAATAGGATCATTACTATATTAACCCTTTACTGTGTGTCTTGACGCAAAGTATGGATGTTGTAGGGTGATCGCACAATGGGGCAAGGAAAGTGGTCCCTAAGTACTGCTTCTCAGCGGCTGATATAATCCGCAAGTGGAAGTAATCTTGCAGTTCTTTTTACTGTGGGAAATACTGTGGTTTAGTGTTTACTGTAAATGCACTGAGCATGCCGATTTCCTGCATGGACTCGAATGAGTCCTTCCACCAGAACTGATTTATAAAAGGAATGAGCTGGGTGCTGGTTCACTTGACAGCGAGTGAGTTGCATTCCCCCGACAATGGCACAAATGCCTGCTTTAGCCTACGCTAATCTAGCACAATACCTGAAGACAGAATACGCCACATGTGCACGCACCTACGGAGACTGCGCTTCAACTTCTGTCACATGGGGACACGGAGAACTATGGTGATGTATTAGCTGCATCGCAAAGGCAGCCGACATGGGCATTCTGAACATTTTGACCAAAGGATAGAATACATTTCACAGTGCAGTGAGACCTTGGCTTACGAACTTAATTGGTTCCCAGACAGAGTGTGTAAGGCGGAAAGTGTGTATCACAAAAAAAAAATCCCATAGGAAACCATTAAAATGAGAATAATCCGTTCCCAGGTCTCCATAAAATATAATTTTCAACTAAATAAGCCTTAAAACTACACACAGCATACCCTATTCTATGTATAATCGATGTCATCTGCATCCACTTCGCGTCCCATGTTCTGTCCAATGGAAACAATGTCGTCCAAAACAACAGAGTCATGAGGATCAAATCCTTCAAAGTCCCTCTCAAGGATGCATGCGGGCCACAAAGTTTTCGATGCTGCTTTCAAGGATCGAAGGGTAACATCATGCCAATCCTTTTATATCAGCTGAACACAATGATACAAATTGACATGGACTTAGCATATCCACTAAGCGGCTAAATCAGACAAACGCACACCTCGTTCGTGTTTCTCAATGATCTCTTTCTTCTACTCGACTGTAATTTTGTTTTATGTCTTCTTCGGCTGAACACGACCCTGTGGTGTCTTTTTCGGTCCCAAAAAAGCAAAAGTATCTGTAAAAAAACTCCTTGAGGTGATCGACGTGTGTGTGTGTGTGTGTGTGTGTGTGTGTGTGTGTGTGTGTGTGTGTGTGTGTGTGTGTGTGTGTGTGTGTGTGTGTGTGTGCGCGTGTGTTTGTGTGTGTGTTTGTGTCTTTCTCTCTCTCTCTCTCTCTCTCTCTCTCTCTCTCTCTCTCTCTCTCTCTCTCTCTCTCTCTCTCTCTCTCTCTCTCTGTCTCTCTCCCTCTCCCCGTCCTGTCTCTCTCTCTCTCTCTCTCTCTCTCTCTCTCTCTCTCTCTCTCTCTCTCTCTCTCTCTCTCTCTCTCGCTCGCTTGCTCTGGATCAACGTGTGCATTCAGAGAAAGGGGGTGTGGAAAGGCAGGCCGGCTGGGGTGCTGTTCAGTCATGTGCTTTGGTGTTCTTCCACAGAAGATTACTTTGCCAGCCGTGGCGGGGGGGGGGGGTGTATCGCGAAAAGTAGTGCGTAATACAAGGTTTAATTTTCATAAATTTAACATTCGTAAACCGAAAGGTTCGTAAAGCAAGGCGTTCGTAAACCGAGGCCCCACTGTATTTCCCAACTGACTTTCACTACTTGCACTATCAACATGTCTGTGAACATCCTGGACTTGTACAAAATACTGTGTTGCTAAATCAGCTAGTTTCTCAGTCCATTTAGTAACTGCCCAGATATGCTTTTTAGCACTGATTTCAGCCATTTTCTTGATTTTTTTCATGGCCTCATCAAAACAACATACTTCATATCCATGTGTTGTCAGTGCATGAGCATCTGATATAGTTACTGCAGAACAGCTCAGTGTTGGATGATGAAAGAACAACTAAATGCTTTTTTATCCTCTTTAATCCTTCAGATAAGAGGTGAAAGGAGCAGCCAAGGATTTGTGACCTCTTTAAAATCAGTTTGTCAACCATGCTTTGCCCCATGTCCCTCGACACAAGAAAAATGCTGAAGTTGTCTTTAATGTTGCAATAAATGCATCACCGTGTAATAAGTATTACGCTTTATGACTCCATTTGCTACTTCATATGACTTGATTTGCAAGATCTTTCTGTCTGTTTTTTCGACAAGGGCAAAGTAAACACCTTGACAACAGTAATTAAAAGAGCAAGTGGGCCTAATTCATTTTAATGTCATCCTACTCCTCCCTTCGCTTGGACTCTTAAATCAGTTCTGCTTGGAGTAGCTGCCTCTGCTCAACTCTTTCATTTAGCAGTGTAGTTTGTGAAATGGTCTCGTTTCTTATGAGAGGGGCTATAAAAAGATATCGAAAATTGTGCTGGGAATAAGGTAGTCTCAGCTGAATCACCCTTGAAGTCAACACAGATTAAAAGAAGTCACATTTTAAATCTGTCCTAACCAAGCCTAGTCAGTCAGTCACCTCGACCGTGTTTGCGTTTGAAACAACACGCAATCAATAAACCAACAAAACTTGTCAAACAAGTCATTTTAATGTCATTACAACTTCATGAAATTTTAATAGCCGCTGTAGATTTGAAACAAAGTAATGTCATAAGCCGGGAACGTTTGAATCCATCAGTCGTAAAACAGATGGCAGGCAAAGTTGTGTACCTCTCCAGGCAGTAATATTCGCTAGCTCTGGATAACTGAATTAATCGTGTATGACAGGAAAGCAACAATCATCCAAATGGTCTTTAATAAATGCAGTCGCGTGGATTGTGTGACTGTGAATATGAACTGTAACTATGCGTAGAGCTGTAAGATTTTTTTTGCATTTTGTTAAAGATATCTCCCTGCCTCACTGGGAGGTTTCCAGCTCGCAAAAAGAAGAGAAAGCAAATGACAAGCAGCAGTGTACTACTATCTGACAGTTATGTTATTTAACCACAAAAAACATTTGGGGCTATTCTTGGGGACACCTCCTTACTAAATCACAAATAACATAAAACAGATAAATATAATGGGTGGAAACGAAATTAAATGACAAAGAGGCACTGGGCTCCTCAACTTGTATTGCTGGTACCTTGCCGTGATTGGTGTCATGATCTGGTTGGCGACCAACGGGGGGCGCTGTCGGCCCCGCCTGCACCTGCACAGGTGCTGGTCGTCCCGATCAGATTGGCGACCAGCGGGTAACGACGTCAGCCCTGCCGGAAGCCTCGCAGGTGCTGGTCGTTATAATCAATGACACTTAAAAGGACACCTGGCACGATCATCCGGTGCCGATTCATTGTTTGTTTGCTGCTTGGTTGCAGCATGCATTGTGTACGTGTTTGTTTAACCTTGGCGGACTTTTACACTTGGTTTTCTGTTGCTACTTTGTATTTTTTTCCATTCAGATCATTTTGATGTTTTACATTTTGTTCCTGCTGACTTTATTTTAATACAATTTGTCAAACAACCTCCTGCTCCCTCATGCCTGCTTTTTGGGATCCGAACCCGCCATCACCACCTCGCAAAACGCGACAGAATGAATCGGCCAACTATCGGATCCCGCAGGTACATCGGACCCGTCTCATTTCCACCCCGTGCCTGACCATGCTACGTCCACGTTAGCGCAAGCCTCGTCGCGTTTGAATTGCGTCACTCGACGAGCCGCAACGTCCACGTAAACGTCCGGCCGAGACCTCCTTCCAGGTGGCCGTCCAGGGTGACACTGGGTGACTGGCATTGCACGCCCACGTCCAGCCACGCTGTCGTCGTGCATGACGAATTGAGTCTCATCCACGACGAGCCGTGCAACGTCCGCGTCAACGTCAGTCCGAGACCCCACTCACCGCTGGATCCCGGAGTGGCTCTGGACCCGTCTCGTTCCCCCGGAGCCGGGCATTTCACGCCCACGTTGGCGTCCGGCCGAGACCTGGTCCCATACGGCCGTACGGGGTGCCATTCTGCGCCTGGCAGTCGACGTCCACGCAGAGCCATGCGCCGTCGCGTGAACGTGCAAGAGGGATCGCACTCACGCCCACGACGATCCGTGCCGCGTCTTCGTCCACCCCAGGCCGAGTCCCATTCCCATCAGGCCGCCGCCCGTCGTATGCTGGAGAGGCAGCGGTTGCCCTCTCCACCGACCGTTCCCTGGCGAGTGGACCTTTTGGGAGACTGTTGGGACTTCTGGAAGCAGCCCCTTGAAGGGGGGGTACTGTCATGATCTGGTTGGCGACCAACGGGGGGCGCTGTCGGCCCCGCCTGCACCTGCACAGGTGCTGGTCGTCCCGATCAGATTGGCGACCAGCGGGTAACGACGTCAGCCCTGCCGGAAGCCTCGCAGGTGCTGGTCGTTATAATCAATGACACTTAAAAGGACACCTGGCACGATCATCCAGTGCCGATTCATTGTTTGTTTGCTGCTTGGTTGCAGCATGCATCGTGTACGTGTTTGTTTAACCTTGGCGGACTTTTACACTTGGTTTTCTGTTGCTACTTTGTATTTTTTTCCATTCAGATCATTTTGATGTTTTACATTTTGTTCCTGCTGACTTTATTTTAATACAATTTGTCAAACAACCTCCTGCTCCCTCATGCCTGCTTTTTGGGATCCGAACCCGCCATCACCACCTCGCAAAACGTGACAATTGGATGGCAACTAGATCAAGGTGTCCCACGCCTTCTGCCCCTAGACAGCTGGCATGGGCTTCAGACTCTTGTGAGGATAAGCAGATGGATGCAGGTCCATCTTCCTGATAATGTCCCAAAGATAATGAAAGAGTGAAAGCCTATGATAAATTGAAGACGTAAAAAACGTGTGAGGGTGGTTTCAGGATTTTATCCATGAAAACCGTGTGGTGGCACAGATTTCTTAGAGACAAATACCATGACATGGCTCGGAAAAGGTATTTTACAAAAGAACACAAGTACACACATACATTGCTGTTGTTTATGTATTCTACTGACAAGTTGTACAACCTGGACATCTCTGATTTGTTGTTCAGATTGTTCAACGAAAAGTCAAATTTAAATTAAATCTGTGTTGAACATGCGTACATACCAGTCAACCACCAATTTCTTTGAATATAGGAGCACTTTTCCTCATAAGGAGTGATGAAAATGCAACTCATCCAATTCAGGGTCAATGTGGAGTCAACGTTAAAAGCTACAAAAATGAAACATAGCTTCTCACCTTTACCCTGACAAGTGAAAGATGTGTATACGGATTTGAAAATGATTCTTGCTCCAAAGGCATTAGACTTCATGCATTTCACTTTGAAATGAACAATATCAACGTTGGTAATAGGTAACAGATGTGCAGCTGAATGTGCTGACAGCTATATTGTATGGTGCACCGCATTACGACCATAGGATACATTGTCAGTTGGATGGTCATTATTATATGTAAAAAATGCTTGTTTATCTGGTCTAGTTTGGATGTCCAAGAGCGAATTCTGACTCAAATTTTTTTGTGGCTCCACTTTATGGTGCTTAGCTCAATTATGTTGAAATTGTCATTGGACATTATTTAGTTATTTAGTAATTTTTATGTTCCCTTTTTAGATAAACATGCACAGATATTGTATGTGTAAAAGTATATATGTCCAATGCACAATAATATTACAATCAGCCTGATAATTAGTAGATTTAAAACGTATATATCAACAGTGTCCTTCCCATCACCGGCTTGAGGGAGTATTGTGCATCAAAGTTATAGTAATTGAGCTGAGATCAATCGACCATGTTATACTACTTGGCTGAAAGTGTAAAACTGAGACAAAACCATTTCGACCAACTACATGCTACAATTTGAACCATGGTGCTTTGTTCCTTTGATTCTAACAATTTACACAAATTCCACGGAATGGTTTAAATGAGTGAGTGAATGTTTACTTGAGAGGTGTTTTTTTTATCTTCTTATGCTTTAAAGCTGCTCAGTGACAGGACATGGTTTCCATGAAGCCTAACAGTCCATAACGCTTGACAGGAAGCAATATCAGTTCCCATGAAATCCTTATTTGTGGTGGTTCCATCGAGGGTGATGGGCTCTCGTTCCGTACACCACTGTGGGTTTTGAATTTCCAGTGGATGCTCCGAAATCAAAGTCAATTTCGCCTGTGAAGTCATATCTTATGGCAGTGTGCTCATGCATGTATAATGAACATTTGTGAGTGGGTGTGTATGTGTGCGTGCATGCGTGTATGTATGCATGTGTGTGGGTGTGTTGGATCAGTGTGTGTGTGAATTGGTATGACCTGTTCAATAAACCCATCACTGGCCTTGTAAAGAAAGCTGACATTTATAGCAAAGGACAAAGGTCAAGGACTGTGGGGCTGATGAGATCATGATTGAGGAAAGCGGTTTTACCTCAAAGCCTTTTGATAAATGGGTAGGAATGTATCAGGCGCAAATGGAAAAGGAAAGGAAAAAATTAAATCTGCAGAATGTAGGCAGTGATGAAGCTGATCAATCAGGTAAACAAGCACAAGCTTAGCATTATAAATGTGAAAGTAAATAGTATGTGAAAATCAATGTAGCCGCTTCAAGTCTGGATAGTGAATGGATCTTAAGTTATTGATTACAACGGATTCAGAATGCATCCATCACTCGTAAGACCAATGTGGATAACAGTTGGATGTGTGTATCTCATTGAAACACTCAGGCATGGAGTGGAGACTGTCTCTGTCGATCCACACGCACCGGACTGTGCCATCCTCATTAGTCAACTGCAATGTCACGAAATGCATCTCCTAAAAAGATTTTCCATCATAAAACATTCTCTGCTCTGTCTGTACGCTACAAATGTGAGTCTGTTCCCATTTATGAAAAAAAAACAAGGTTATCAGATCTGTCGACAGACAATTTTATCGATTTTACAATGAAGCGTGGGGATAAACCTTTAGAAGTTAAGTCTGTTTGGGCCAAAAGTGTTGATAGTTTGGCAGTTTATTCATTTGATCAAACACTCCACAGCCCCTTTCTCTCTCTCCCAGGTGGCAAGGTCTTTGCCTATTTCTGTCATGTGTCATATGTGGGAATTTTGAGATGTTGCCGATGTTAAATTTAAGAACAAGAGTAAGAAGATAAGTGAGAGTAAGAGACTTTCGTGTGTGTGTGTGCGTGCGTGTGTGTGTGCGTGTGTGTGTGATTATTATTATTTTTGTCTAATCTGGATGAGCAGTCATGCAGTGAGCTGCCTTGCGTGAGATCCATCCAGCATGGTGAGATCCTTCTACTGATGTTGTTGTTGTTGTTGTTGTTCTTGTTTTGGCCAATGTCACTCTTCCCATGCATCACAACTCACAGGGAGGCCATAAGATGTTGACAGACCATAATGGAAATGTCATCTTTTCAAATAAAATATGTGGTCGCATTTATGAGAAGGGGAGTAATGGAAGATGTGTTGTAAAAGATTCATTTCCAATCGGTTCCGACGCCGATTTAAGACATCTGAATGAAGATGGACGCTGTCATAGAAAAACAGAAAATCCAATATTCACTTCGAGCACCTCAGCAGTTTGTCAAAGGCCCGTCAATAAAATGCTTTGTATTCCCACCTTAAATGCGGAAGCCAAGGAAATCCATCACAAAGTTTTATTTGGAGAACTAAATCCCAGCGTGCAGGGTGTAAAAATGTATGCCTCTGTCCGAGTTTAAACCAATGCACTGGAATGGGTTTTCTCATTCAGAGGAAATGTTGGAAATGTTGGAAATGTTGGAAATGTGATTCGGTCAGACAAATTATTTTTTGCACAAAAAAAACCCAAAGCACTCATGAATATTTTTTTCACACGATATGTGGCAAGTGGCAAGTGGCTGAATAATAATATGAAGAGTTGTGAGCCATTCAAAAAAAGGGACATCTACTCCACCCTTTAATCACAGCCTTTCATATTTATTTTTGTCGCTATGTCAGACCACAGGGAACCTGAAAATGAGCAATGATACTAAGTCCAAATATTTGCCCTACAGCTCCCTGGTGAAAGGAAGCTTGACATTTGAAGCAAACTGGTGAAATTACTTTAGCAATATGGCCTGAATAAACAAGCACAATCCTGTATGTATTTACCGTGTGGCAAAAGTTGTCCAATGTATTGTTTCAAAAGGTGGGTTTATGTGGCACATTATTTGGCTTTAGTTAACAAATTTGCCTTTTTTATTTATCTCAATTTGCCCCCAAAAGAACAAACAGAAATAATTAAACGAGCTAATCCTGGCTGCCATTTTGGCGTGCATCCCCAGTTCTTCCTCTAATCATCATTGTAAGTAAAATGTAAGTTCTTATCTGTTTCCAATGATTTATGTTGTCACTTTGTGATTAAGTGATCCACTTATTGTTTTAGGTTACTTTCAATGACTAAATATGAAGTTTCTCAGCTTCAAAATGATATTATCCATCACTGACTCCAAATACAAGTGATAGTGATAGACTTTACCTCTTACATTATGTTGATCTTTGTGATATGTATTTATGGAATGTGTTTGACAGTTATGCTGCTGTCAAGCAGACAGAGGAGTTTGTCAAAGACAAAGTAATGGGTTTATTTTGATGGTTCGTCCCTGATTGATTGCTTCTACGGGCGTTGATGGCAGAGGATGGTTAAATCATCAGGAAGCCAGGTGTTGAACAGAAAGTTGGTTTAATCTTGAAGACAGCAGAGACATCGCGGTGTTGGCTAAGGAGGAAGCATGGAGAGAGAGCGATAGATGGAATGGGAGAGCATTTATATGGCGTGCATGGTGTGATGCGACAGGATGTGATGTAATGGTGTGCGACATCATGTAAGGGAAGGCAGGATATGACGTATCAGGAAGTCCAAAACGTAAACAAAGATTAGAAAGCAGATGTTCCTATGGCGAATTACCCCAACGCAAAGAATACAGTACACAGTACATCGCCTTTGATTTGCTTCAGACACACTCTCTCAGTCAACATAACATGCAAACATGAGAACACAGATAAATAATGCATTTTTTAACGGCAATGGCTCTCTGTGTAAAGGTAATTTTTGATGCTGATTGAAAAAAATAATTGCTTTTCTTCAAGCACAAAAGGTTTTGCGATCTTCTTAGTTCATGTTTTAGATCTATGGAGGTCTTGTGAAACACAGATTTTACCATGCATTGTAAATTATGGCTATGCTTCAGAAAAGAAAAAAAATCCAAACTATTGCTGAACCGAATCTGATGTCCCCCAGATAATAAAGTAGGCCAGATTCATAATCAGCGGCAAACACATTATTCTACAAGTTTACTTGCATATCTGATTGAAAAAAAAACAGTACATATTTGTTGATATGTGGCAAGTGGGAACCTGAAAATGAGCGTAATTACTGTTTTTAATGAAATTGAATTACCCTGCCTCTGCAAATCTGATCAGTGAAAAATGGGTTAGAGAAAGCACAGCTTGGACGTAGGGAATCATTTACCATCCAGTTTCACCCTCTGATCTGAAATGAGGGCGACTAAACGCCCTGACACTGAAACGAGACGATGAAATTCAAATTCCATGACCATGATAGAGTGATTACATCACACACAGTGTGTGTGCATGTGCAGATTTGCCCTCAGCATGCATCTGGAGCAGATGAAGTGTTTCACTTGCACATTTCACATGCAGACAAATACTGTACAAGCTTCAATAGACACAGATACAAAGCATCTATTGAACCATCACACAAATTAAGGTTTGGGAGAGTTGTCTTAGATCTGCTTTAATAAGGGTCTAGCATATCCCTTCTGCTGGATTTGTCTTGGCTATATTATACCTGAGTGGCTCTGTTTATTTCGGCTTCTTATCAGATTTGCATGCAGGCGGCCTGACATGACTATCATTTTTTAAATTCACTTAGAAACTGTTTCCAGATCATATGCTCATTTTTGCTGTATGGCCCATCAGCATTGCAAAACCAATTCTTGAGCACACCCACCAGTTAGTGAACACACACCTTTGCATCCTCACAAT
This sequence comes from Hippocampus bargibanti, assembly GCF_051943395.1. Lineage (NCBI taxonomy): Eukaryota > Metazoa > Chordata > Actinopteri > Syngnathiformes > Syngnathidae > Hippocampus > Hippocampus bargibanti. Next base: position 14,477,282 of record NC_142746.1, read on the forward strand.
TCACATTTTCCCAAAGTGTCCAGGGGCCACATCCATTGATTTTTAAACTAATTTCTTGCCATTTTCCATCACATTGACATTTATGTTCCTGTATAATTACACTATCTTGACCAAGTGTCTATGTGGTCGTTAAAGTCGAGCAGTTTTTCTCCGAGGTTGCCTCTGAATCTTTAACATCATGAGACACTTGAACACACTGTCCCTTATGTTTTTGAGATAGATTACATCTAACCACCACTTATACTACATTGAATAAATTTGCTGCATGTAACTGGGGCCTCGAGCGTTCTCCAGCTTAATGTGCTCATTGTGCTTGCATATGTATGTCTTTTTCTTGAACAGCTGGAAGACAGCGGCTCATTAGCATAAGTCACAAGTGTGCTGTCCTCCTGTAGAAATTCTCTCAGCAGCAAGGTGCCACAGTATAAAGTGAGAAAGCACCTTTTTTCCCGATACTTTAAGTTTCTCATTGTGGCCCGGACAGTATATTGAGGAAAGAGCTGTATTTGTGTGGAATTCTTTTTCGGCACAACATTGTTTCTCTTGAGGAATTTCTTATTATCATTGATCTGACGTATGATAAGCTATTTCATTTGAGGGGAACACCGTTTTTGGGGCGTTGCTTGTTTTTTTTTATTATTTTTTTCATGATCATACCATATTGCAGATAAAAATGTTTAAAGGAAGATTATTTTTTTACATCAAATCAACAAAACCCTAATTCAATACGTATGTGCTTCTTTTTTGCCTGGGTATCAATCCCAATGCGTAGTATTCTTATATTATTTCCGAGTTATATAACATTTTTGATGTTTTTGTTTTCCTCGTCGCTTTCTATTTTCTCACTTTCTGTATTTTTTCAATGTAATATGGATAAAGCATTTATTGTGTCAAGCCCGGTTCACACACCAGGATAATTAGTCGGCTATTAACACAAATTCTACCCTCCTGACAATCGATAATTATCGGAAAGCTTCCAAAAATCATCTAATCAGGTATTCCTGACATGTGTGGTGTGTTCATACCGATCTTGACCGCTCAGATGACCTCCCAAAATTCAAATATTCAGCTGTTGGATTGTTTAAGATGAACTACTCACCACATGTAGTGTACCCTAGGACAAATAAGCACAAACTCTTGAGGACAGTGACCCGTGTGGCCAATCAGAAAGTGATATGACAAAGCAGGCATCATGCCCGGTGATACAAAATAAAAAAAATAAAAACATTTGTGGCACAACAGAAAATTTGTTGCCTGCCCTGCACCTGCCATGTTTGTTGTTGTTGTTTGTAATCGGAAGTTTAACCCTGGGAGGTTTTACAATATTTCCCGCCTAATGTGCGAATATTCATGAATAAAAATGTTTATTGTCTGATGTGTTGATTTGGCTGTGTGCCTGCCCACTTCTCGCAGTACAGTCTGTTCGAATGTGTTACAGTTTCAATCCATTTTTATCATTAAGTGTTGAGTCTCTCAGGCTTTGGTAGTCTGATGACAATTTTATAACCTTGCAGTGTTAACCAGACTTTGCTGACAGTTATGTATCGGTTTCCTTTCTCCCAATCATGTATACATCAATGCAATTGTACTTAAGCTGAGTGCATCTGCGATGATATATTCAGTAGGTGTGTTTTTGCTGTTCATATGACCCCGAATCGAGGCATGACAGTGGAGGTAATACCTTTCCAAAAAAAGATAAAGACTTCCCTGGAGTGCAAACAAATGCCTCAGTTCCCTCTGTCAAACTGCTTACTACATCTAAATAGTTGTGAGACGCTGAAGGTTTGCATTGTGTATGTGCATTCATGGGCGTCGTGGGGAAGTGGTGCGAGGCGTAAATAGAAATGGAGAGAAAAAGACTGGCGGCAGAGGGAATGATGTATGCTAGACTGGAGAGGTTAATAAAATTGAAGTTGTATTATGATGAATAAGAAAGAGCAATAAAGTAGAATGTGCATAGTGATTCTCATTGGGTAGAAGTACCAAACAGCCTGATGAGCGCACCCATGGGAGCGATTTTGACTTCAAGCGACCTCCCCATTGCTCTGCACTGCACAGCAAAAGGGACCCACCATCTCTTTGAGTCAGACTGAAACAAATATATGAGCCCTGTGTACATTGTGCTAAGAATTAAGGATGAGGGTGACATGAATTTCCTCAGGGAAAATTAGACATAGTAAAACCACCAGTTCCTAAGGATGCAGCCCTGGGAAAGAAAACCTTATTTCTCTTCTAGTTTTAAAACCTCAGAGAAAGGAGTCCACTTCATGTCTTCTTAAAAAAAACAGTCATATATGGTATTGAGTGTGGTACAGCTCTTGCAAGGCCCTCTTGAACAAATAGGTCTGTGTATCTTTTTTTATATATCAGCCATGATTTCCAGGATATGGCGAGTCCTTTTCCTTCTTGTCAGTGTCTGCATTTTCATTTGTTTTGTGTCATGTACGGTGTAGTAGTGGAATGATATGATGGCTGACTGGTTTCTTGTTGCTGGAAAGCATGGCAGGCGAAAGGCAGAAAGAATGGCGCCGTCTTCGTAAGCGCAAGGCATGGCAGCTATTCATTTTTCGCCTGAGTTGCTTTGAGAAAACCCGCTTACCTTGCTGATGATAAATGCGTTCCTGCTCTCGCCCTGTCTCCAGCAACATTTGAAAGCTGACAGCAGCACCACAACCTCAGGCCTTTCACTTTCATCCTCCTTCTGGTCAGCGGCTTTTCGAACAGCAGGCTCACTATGCTAAAAGCTTACTTAGTCATCTGTGTGGTTATGATTTAATGCTCATGTTTACTGACAGGTAAGACCTTTGTGACACGAGGATGCCCAGCAGATTATCACATAGCGCACAAAGCAAAGCGCTGTGGTTTGAACAAGAGAATAATAGCTTGTAATGGGCCTACATTTGGACAACTTGTATCGATCTGTCTTGGTGAGCTGCCAGACTTCGGATACAACATAATATCTGATAATGTGCTGAGTTTGACTTCATTCTTTTGGTCCTTAGGTTTCCCTCCCAAACATATTATTTTAATTGCCTCAATTCATTGTTTGTTTTTCTTTCTTTACCGTCTAATTAAGTCCACCACCTTTGGATTTTATTTTTCTCTATTCAAGTGTTTCCTTGTTCTTCGAGCATTGCCTGCAGCATTTTCCGTCCTTAAATACTCTCACACACAAATCAAGTCTCATCTTCTCCTCTTTTCTACCATCAATCACTCAGGTGCTAGGATGAAAGATTAATGATAGCAAAGTCACTGTCTGATTCTCTATTATCTCAACTGAACTGTCGCAGTTGGCTGTATTTTATATTTAGGTGCCCAAGAGATAGCAGCTGGAATGTAAATGTATATATCATTACAGAATAAAATGCATTTCGGTCTTGAGGAGTGGAAAATTAAGTGGATATTAAAAATAAAATACCTGATAGGTCAAATGTAAAAGGTTGTTCTCTCTTTTTTTAATTGCTAACATACATATTGTTCACTATCCTCAGTGTCAGTAATGGACTACCCAATACATATTTTTGCTTCACAGCTCGCCCTCATTAAGAACCATAAGTAGGCTGTAGCATATCCCAGCTGACTGGTCACTAGCCATTGAAAGAAAAATAAAAAGATACACAGTGTGATTTTTTTTGTTGAGTGGGAATGTTCATACCTCTGAGAAATATGCCGGTAACATAATAGTTGTTTGGGTTCAAACAGCTGACAGCAAGATACTTGAAAATAGAATTGATATTACTTTTCTGATTGATACTAGTGAGGGTCCTGCTGTTTTAGGTTCTCTGAAAGAAGCTTGCAGTTGTATACTTTGTAAAGGGAATTACAACTTTATTGTCAAATGTGCTGTACAGATTTCGTACAATTTCTTCCCTCCGAACCTGACAACAGACAACAAGAGGAGTCGTGATGGATGACCCACGCCTCCATCAAATGAATTTTAAGATCCCCATACCGTATTTGGAATGAATTTGTAAAATAGGTTGGCTTTTGTGAAAGACACCAAGAAAACAAATTTGAATTGATATTTATACACCAAATTTGTTCTGGTGGAGTCGTTAGGAAGAAGTCCGCTTTTTAAGTTGACAGTAATTGAGACGTATTTTACGACAGATATACTCTATGAAAGAGGCAAGAATTTTAGTCAGTGAAAAAGCTGGACCCATTGTGTCAATGGTGTTTTATGCGTGGATATACAGTAAAGTCTCGTTATATCCATATTGGTTATATCGATAGTACTGCTTATTACGATACTATTTCTATGAACGCAAGGAGAAAATTTACATGCCGCAGGATCGGATATATCGATAGTCCGGTTATATCGATATTTTTTGCGACTCCTGAGAATATCGATATAACGAGACTTTGCTGTACATCAAATTCCCTTTAACTTTGCTCCAGTCATCTGTTTAATCAGATCAATATTGGTTGTTTAAGATGATTACAGAGATTATAGTGTTGCAAATAATTTGCATGATTTATGTCTTTTTAACCTTTTAGTACATTCAGATAATACTTCTGGCATCATAAGAGAGACTTCTGTGTATGAAACAACAAAGGTTCAAACGTTTGTGTAGGTGGTTGTTTCAAGGTATGAAGTGAGTGTGCTCCACGCACATCTGTTTCTCAAGTCACCTTTAAGAAAACACTTGAGGTTTAAAAAAGAGGAAATGTCCTTTATGATTCTGGAAAGTGATTTGAGCTGAAGAGATAATAAAAAGTGAGTAGGCTAAGTGAGGATACTAATAAATAGGACGTTACGACTAAATCAAAGTGAGAGAGCACAAAATCTGGTCGGAAGAGTCTAGGCCGCAGGCTGCGAGGCACCATCTCAAGTATCATTGTCAATTAACATTGCGACCATGTAAAAATGTACTATCTATTTCAGACCATTAATGATGTGCATCATCGGTTCCAACTCACTCGGCTTGACACTAGTCCGCATCACATTAGTCTGCCACCCAGAGTGTTTTTTGGAACCACAGAAAAAGGGTGATCAGGTTCCATCCCGATCTTAACGTGTTTGGAGACAATTATTTAAAAATCGAGCTGTGGCTTTTTTGAAGTTACCAAATGCTAAAATTAAGATTTGTTAATGTGTTTGTTTGTATTTGCTAAACTAACATAATTTATCTTGCAATGAGTCATATTTTAAGTGTTGTATTTTTAATTAGTGAAATCCTGTGACTTTATGCTGCAAAATTAATTAAAGAATACAGTCCCTTTCTTGATGACTTGATTTTCAAAGTAACCACAGTATGATTACAATACGACCTCAATGGTGTCTCTCATCGTCATGATATGATTTGCGAATACTGCGGGATGAAAATTGGCCAGGAAATCGACAAGGAAATTGCAAAAAAACACAGAAGTCCGAGGACAGGGCTGTCCTCTTCCATCAATCCCGTCCTGATTAAGGCCACATACCTGCCTTGATAATCAATTTCCTCTCATTAGTGCAAGTATAATTGCCATCCTCATTATGCACCCATTAAAAGTGTCAATAGCTCGTCTAGTTAACCATTCAATTGCTACAAGGTGCACGGTAATAAGGTCCACTCAGTAATGATTAACAATGCATGAACTATCAAATAATCAACTTTGTGGCCTCAACGGCACCCTGTTGAAGTCTCTGCTGTTTTTGTCTTCTACCAATGCCTGAGTCGTGTACACATTTAAAACAACCTGTTTTTTAGACCTATCAAAAAACAGCTTCGATAAAACAGCAAAACTGACATGTCCCAGCAATCTATCCAGCTCTTTAAAACTTGTTCTTTTCAATCGTTATTTTTTTTTTTCATGCTGTCAGCTTTTGAATATACAAGGAAAGGAGAACGAGAGTCAAAGGCTATAGAAAATGAAAGTGCATAGTCGGTCTGTCACTTGGAGCCTGCATGCCGACACCTTTCAGAGTGTTGATGGGGGCACTGGCATGTTCTCAATCGACTTGAATTATCCCTGAGTTCCATTGCTTTGTGCCTTCCAAATTAATTACAGTAAAACAAAAAAACAAAACAACATAAAAAAAAAACATAAAAACTGCAGGATTTTTCGGTGTATAAGGCGCATTCCCAATGAATGGTGTATCTTCAAACCTTTTCCATATATTAGGCGCACCTGAGTATAAGGCGCACCTTCAACGAATGAAAAAGGTTTTCCAAATATAATAGATAAATATAATTGTTTTTTACAAATATGAGGCACAGCACATTATGAGGTGCTACAGTAGAAGCTGGGGTTGCGCACCACTTCTTGTACAGGGGGAAATGCAGTCGGTGGCTGTCGACAATATTTGAGCGACCTGTTGTGGCTCAATATTACAACGCGTGTAAGGCGCACCTGCATATAAGGTGCAGGGACATCTTTTGAAGACAATTAAAGCTTTTGGATGATTATACACCGGAAAATATGGTGAATAAAATATTGACTCCCAAAAGTAAAAAGTGGTTTGGTAGTTTTAAATGTGTGGAGTGAAAAGAAAGAAAAATATTTTGGGTCAAGGTTTACTTTGTTTAAATGGCAGCTCTGGCGAGACGTGTCGCCCTGGTCTCAGTGGCCCTAACAAGGATTTTCTTTGACACTGTGCTGTCACCCGAGCAGTGCAGAGGCGGGTGACGCATGCTTGTATAGTGTGTCAAGGGAAGTTGGCATGGTGTTGATGACTGTTCACTCAGCTTGTGAAGCAAAAATTGGGGCTTCATTACCAACAAGGAAATTATTCACATCTAGTCTTCGGCGTGTTTGCTTTTGAATTTGAAGTTGTTGTATTTTCAATACATTGGCTGGATATTTTTCAAATATTTTTTATTTTGTTATTTTTTTTTTGTCTGTGAAGTTTGTGGGGTTTATATGCAGCATAAAGTGTCTGCAACCATCAGCATCAAATTATGTACAGAGACAGCCACCTCTGACCTTTTGTGGGCTCCAAATAAATTTATAACATAAAAACATAGAGCTGCAAGCAAACAGGCATGTCCTAAACGTAGGTAGACATTTCTTTCGCTTTGGCAACATGATTGTTAGAGTCCACCCTCACCCAAGCATTTAATTACAGAGTGGGGCCCAAAATGCCCTTAATTCTGAATAGTTTGATTTTCATCAAAACAAAAATTATCTATTTGCATACTACTTTGGGTACATGCACGAGACATTGTTGCAAACTAAAAACTTTTTGTATGCCACCCTCATGGAGAAAAAAAAACATTGTTTAAAATGAAATTGGGAAATTACAGCACCAAGAGCAATGTAAGATTTTCTATATTAAATATACAAGTGGGAAAAAAGCAGCCTTTGCCATAGATTGTCTCAACAAATTGAAGTCATGCTTCACTCCAAGGTAAAGCACCGTTTATTTCTTGCTTGAGATATGAAATAAGAATTACATAGAAGAATAACCCCCCAAGGTGCATAAAAGAGGTCTAGAAATTCTGAGTGGATACTGGTATGAAGTACTGAGAAAGTTAAAACTCCAACCCCCCTTATGATACAGTAGACTATACCACCTACTTAGAATCATGGCACCGTTAAGTTCTATGGATATTAATTGGTAGATATTGTTCCTCTGAATTCAAACACCATTTGGTTTAGCTACTGATTAGAGACGATGAGAACTGTTTTCCAATCAAAATAAGATATTTGCTTCTTCTTTACGGGAAAGATGTATGTCTTTAATAAGAATAAGTGGGTGAAAGGAAGTGATATTGAGTTGTGGTTTTCCAATAAAGAAGCTAGATTCAAGCAGATACACGAGATGAATTTGAGAGACGCATCTGGTTTGTGTGCTCAGGGTGTTAGTTCAGACTTGACAAAATGAATAGTATACATCAGAATCATAGTGTAGAAGATTTAAAGATCACTTTTGTTTCCTTTTTTTAAACATCGATAGCACCAAACTCTTGTAAACACACAGTCAATATAATTTCATAAAAGCTTATACAACTGATGCAAAACTTTCTGACATTTGGGCAACACATTGGCTACATTTTTTTCTTTTACGGGGGCTATATGTCCATAATGTAATAATTTCAAAGATGTAATACTTTCTCGATTGTTTTAGTGCATTTTAAATTGACATTCTGAACATCCATGTCTGAATCATTTGACAAGATAAGTGAACTTGTGGCATAATTACATGACGAGTTCAAACATTGACCAAATCTAGGTGAAGAGTGCTCAGTAGAACAAGGGGGAACTACATATTTATGAGCAGAGAGACCTAATTAATGCGGGGTATCTCATGCAAAGCACAGGCGTGGAATATCCAAGTCATTGAATTTGATTCTGAAAGTAAAAACGGATTGTTTTCTCATATTCAAAGTTGAATTGTGACCCTTCTTCTTCTTCTTCTTCTTCTTCTTCTTCTTCTTCTTATTATTATTATTATTATTATTATTATTATTATTATTATTATTATTATTATTATTATTATAACAGCAGTTCAGTGTACCCCTCCTTTTTGGATACCTTAGGGGGTGTGCTGGAGACTCCCTTGTTCTGCTGGGCGATTTCAATGGGGCGTGATTGAGAGGAAAGCCCCCCCCACCCCCCGATCAGAACAGGAGTGGTGTTTTGTTATTGGACTTCTGTGCTCGACACGGATTCTGTATAATAAACACTTTATCCAAACATAAGGGTATCCATATGTGCACGTGGCACCAGGACACCCTTGGTCGCAGTTCGATGATTGACTTTATAGTTGTACATTCGGATTTGCGGACACTCGAGTGAAGAGAGGGGCGGAGCTGTCAACTGATTACCACCTGGTGGTGAGTAGGCTCCGTTGGTGGGGGAAGATGCCAGTCCGACCTGGAAGACCCAAACGTGTTGTGAGGGTTTGTTGGGAACATCTGGCGGAATCGCCTGTCAGAAGGAGTTTCAACTCCCACCTCCGGCAGAACTTTACACATGTCCCGGGGCAGGTGGGGGACATTGAGTCCGAATGGACCATGTTCCGTAACTCCCTTGCTGAGACGGCAAATCAGAGTTGTGGCCGTAAGGTGGTTGGTGCCTGTCGTGGCGGCAACCCCCGTACTCGCTGGTGGACACCAGTAGTAAGGGATGCCGTAAAGTTGAAGAAGGAGTCCTACCGGGCCTATATAGCCTATGGGACCCCTGAGACAGCTGACAGGTAGCGATTAGCCAAGTGGAATGCAGCCTCGGCGGTCGCAGAGGCAAAAACATGGGCATAGAAAGAGTTCGGTGAGGCCATGAAAGCCGACTTCCGGGCCGCTTCGAGGAATTTCTGGTCCACCATCCGGTGTCTCAGGAGGGGAAAGCAGTGCATCACTAACACTGTGTACAGTGAGGATGGGGGCGCCGCTGACCTCGACTCGAGACGTCGTGAACCGCATGGGAGTTCGCCCAACCAGTCTACATGTGCTTTGTGGACTTGGAGAAAGCGTTTGACCGTGTCCCTCGTGGAGTTCGGTGGAGGGTGCTTTGGGAGTTTGGGGTACAGGAACGCCTGATACGGGCCGTTCGGTCCCTATACGACCGATGTCAGAGTCTGGTTCGCATTGCCGGCAATATGTCAGAATCGTTTCCAGTGAGGGTTGGGCACCTCCAAGGCTGCCCTTTGTCACCGATTCTCTTCATAACCTTTATGGACAGAATTTCTAGGCGCAGCCGAAGCGTTGAAGTTTCCGTTTTGGTGGCCTCAGTATAGCATCTCAGCTTTTTGCAGATGATGTGGTACTGTTGGGGCCTTCAAGTGGAGCTCTCCAACTCTCTCTTGAGCATTTCGCTGCCAAATGTAAAGCGGCTGGGATGAGAATCAGCACCTCCAAATCTGAGACAATGGTTTTCAGTTTGAAAAGGGTGAAGTGCCCTCTCCGGGTCGGGGAGGCGTTTAAGTATCTGGGTGTCTTGTTCACGAATGAGGGTGTAAGGGAGCGAGAGGTCGACAAGCGGATTGTGCGGTGTCTGCTGTGATGCGGACTGTGTACCGATCTGTCGTGGTGAAGAAGGAGCTGAGCCAAAAAGCAAATCTCTCAATCTACCGGTCGATCTACGTCCCGACCCTCATCTATGGTCAGGAGCTATGGGTTGTGTCCGAAAGAACGATATCCTGGATGCAAGCGGCCGAAATGACCTTTCTCCATAGGGTGTCCGGGCTCTTCCTTAGAGATAAGTTGAGAAGCTCGGTCATCCGGGAGGGGCTCAAAGTTGAGCCGCTCCTCCTCCACATCGAGAGGAGCCAGATGAGATGGCTCGTGCATCTGATTGGGATGCCACCAGGACGCCTCTCTTGTGAGGTTTTCCGAGCATGCCCCACTGGCAGGAGACCCCGGGGACGACCCAGGACACGCTGGAGAGACTATGTCTCCCAGCTGGCCTGCGAACGCCTCGGGATCCGCCAGGACGAACTAGAAGAAGTGGCTGGGGAGAGGGAAGTCTGGGCTTCCCTGCTGAAGCTGCTGCCCCCGCGACCCGACCTCGGATAAGCGGCAGAAGATGTGTTATTATTATTATTATTATTATTATATTATTACATGTATTATTATTATTATTACATGTATTATTATTATTATTATTATTATTATTATTATTATTATTATTATTATTATTATTGACTATTGCCATTCTGAAGTTGTTATTATAAGGACCCAATATACTTTGTTGACTCATTCATCTAGTCCCCCTTATTTTTGTTTGTGTTTGATCCTACTCTGGTGTATAGTGGTGCAGACTGTAATATACACCTATGTGAGGCATGCTGGCATGCCCGGGGAGGAGAGGGGAGGAAATCCCAGTGGAGAGGACAGAACTGAAGGTCAACTCACCCCAAACGCTCGCCAGCTGTCAGAAGTGGACAGACAGCAGAATCACCTTAAACCTGAATTGATTTCTTTGAGTGAGACAGAATGAAATTTCAGATATATGTTGACCTCCCTTGATGGAATGTGTCACCGCAGAGCTGAAGGCGGAGCAAAAGAAAAGGCTTATAAGATAGAAAATGTCATTTTAGGAAGAGATGTGCAGTTCCTGCCTTTTTGCTCCAACCTCTGTTTTTGACGCCTCTATATTTTTCAATTTCCTGCGTGTATGTTGTTGCTACATCTCTTTAGTGATGCTTCATCATTTATACATAGACTGTAGATAATAGTGTATAAATCCTCTGTTATTCCCTTTGAGTCCTCATTTAGGGAATAATGCAGCTGGAGATGGTTTATCAACTCTAAGATCCTCAAACGATATTGAATGAAGCTCTCCTACAGAAAAGCTGTTTGATGAAGTTTGCTAGCAATGGAAATAATTTCAAGACAGCTTCACAGATAATTAGGCACTTTAGCCGGTGGCTTAAATTTTGGAATGAGCTGTGCTCACAGCACTCTTACCTCAGCACACTGGAGATACCATCGCGATGAGAAGCAGGCTTGCTTTCCATTTTCAGAATCTCAACTTTGGTCGATGAGGATCCCTTATTTGTTGGTTTTTCAATAATCTCATGACCAAAGCAGAAAATAAGATGCCTCCTATATATTACACCACAGTAATCGTTTTTAAATAAGAAAGTCATCATACTTGACAGATTATGGCAATGAGTACAGTTGTATGTTGATTGTTGAAATGTTTATTTGGGGAAAGGTTTTGCATGCGTTTAGATATGTGGTTTAGATATGTGGACGATACTTTTGTCATAATTAAGAAACAAGAAATTCAATCTTTCACAGATCATCTCAACTCTGTAGACTTCAACATTAAATTTACTCGTGAGGACATTCAAGAGAACCAACTAGCCTTCTTGGATTTTAAAGTAATTATAAAAGAGGACAGAGCGCTAAAAACAGAAGTCTTTAGGAAGGCTACGCACACTGGCCAATACTTACTTTTTGACTCTAACCACCCTTTACAACATAAACTAGGAGTTATCCGAACCCTCCAGCATAGGGCTAAACTAATTCCAACTAGCACTGAAGGTAGAGAAAAGGAGTCAAAACATATCAGGAGAGCACTCACTAACTGTGGGTACCCTCAGTGGTCATTCAACAAATGTCAGAAAGAAAGAATAGCGTACGAAACCAATAATTCTCAAGATTCTAAAAGGAGAGGAGTAGCAGTACCGTACATTGCAGGAGTTTCTGAAAAATTACAAAGAGTCCTTTGGCAACATAAAATTCCTACTTATTTCAAACCGATAAACACGTTAAGGCAAAAATTAGTGCATCCAAAAGATAGGCTACCAAATGAAAAACAAAGTCATGTAGTTTATTCCATACATTGTAAGAATGAAAATTGTAAAGAGCAGTACATTGGGGAGACTCAACAAATTCTCAAAAAAAGACTTTATCAACATCGCAGGGATAATACTAGTGGGCCTCAATCGGCAGTACATTTGCACCTAAAAGCTAGCAACCACTCATTTGACGACAATGAGGTTAAAATCTTAGCGAAAGAACATAGATGGTTTGAAAGGGGGGTAAAAGAGGCGATTCTTATAAAACAACAAAATCCTTCATTAAACCGGTCTGGTGGTGTGAGGTTCAATTTGGATCGTTCATACAATAGCCTGCTCAGGCAAAACAGGTTAGTCAACTTTCGCAATGCTGATGAGGGTCGTTATGCTGATGAGGTGATACCGGGGGGAGTGGGTGTAATACGCCAATCGTTAGTCAAGAATGTAGGAACAATCAGTAGGGCCACAGGGGGGGGTCCCGCGCCCCCCCCAACCTGAGAGTAGGGACCTATCATAGCTGTGTCCGGCGCCACCAGGTCTGGACATTAGGGATATATAAATGGGGCCGATACGACCAGTCAGACTTTAGTTCGCTGACGAAGCCTCTTGGATAGGAGGCGAAACGTCCGAAACCTTCACTTTTGTACAGATGACGGCTGAAGAAACCTTCTCATCGATGGACCACTCCTGTACGACTGAGAGCTTACACAGACGTTTTGCATGCGTGTTTGCGTGTGTTATTGATTATGTCCTATTTACATCAGTATCCTCATCTGCTTTGCAGAATAACCTTTTTTATAAAGTAATTGTTTTCATTAATTACGGCATTTCCCAACCAGCAAATCTAATGGCAGACGACAAGTGATGCACAGTACTCGGTATTGCCCATCAAATCGGCTTGTCTTTTTGTCAGTGCTCTTTACTCGCCCAAATGAATGAGGAGAGCTATTTTGTTGATGCAGTCGCGTGTGTTGATGCCATATTGAGACTTGATCCCCCGTGCCAACATTATGTCTTAATCATATGCTCAACACAATGTTGAAGAGTTATGAGAGAGAAAATGCCCTCATATAAAGTGTCGCTTGATTGAAAAGCAAAGTTGAAATGTTTAATTATTATAATGATCATTATCATGATCATCCATCCATCCATTTTCCGTACCGCTTATTACTCATTAGGGTGACGGGGGGTGCTGGAGCCTATCCCAGCTGTCTTCGGACACCAGGCGGGGGACACCCTGATTTGGTTGCCAGCCAATCGCAGTGCACACAGAGACACACAACCAGTCACTCTCACACTCACACCTAGGGACAATTTGGAGTGTTCAATCAGACTGCCACACATGGTTTTTTGAATGTGGGAGGAAACAAGAGGACCCAGAGAAAACCCACGCGGGCCTGGGGCGAACATGCAAGCTCCACACAGGGAGGCCGGACCAGGTCTTGAACTCATGACCTCTACACTGCGAAGCCGGCGTGCTAACCACTCGACTACCAGGCCAACCCTGTCATGATTATTCATTATTATTATTCAATGCTGATGTATGGCTGACGCATACTGTACAGTCCCCGGAGCAGAAATACATACCGTGAAAAAAGGGAAGTAAGTTTCTTGAAGCTAATTCTCCCATTAGCTCTGTAATTTCATTAACAAAGCTTAAAAGGGAGAAGGAGAAGACTGTCAGCGGTAATTAAAAGATAAGGTAGAGAGAATGGCCGGCATGTCCTTGCTACACAAAGACATTTAGCTTCTGTAGTAAGATCATAATATTCCCTCAAGTCAGTCTGCTCGTGTGCACATACATTAGATGTACACAAAGACATACTTAAGGGATGGCAGAGGTGCTCCTCTAACTGCCAGCCGAGCCTCAGAGGCTCATGCAGTGTAGAATGATGGGTTGCAGTCCTGTGGCGTTGGGCTGACGAGCTATAAAACATGTCTCAAGCATCGCTGTGGTCATCATAAACGAGTTGCAGATGAGCATTGAGGAAATGGGGAGAAGGACCGATACTATGGCCATCTAAATTTCTGTCTTTTTTGGAGAGGCGGCAAAACAATGGCTCCATTCAACAGTTTATGGCTTAAATCGTGCTTTGTTTGACCTTTTATATCTGACCTTTTACATGTGTATTACTTTTTAAAAATAGTAGGATACAGTAGTTTTGATATGCTTTTGTTGGCAATGGCAGCTGAAAAAATGCAGCTACTCCAGCATTTGGTCCGCAGTGTCAGTTTTGCAGCTTTATTTCGACTAAAACAACTATGCCTACGGTTGACTGCAGGCGGGTACATTTAACGAACGACTGACACCCCTAAGATTACGGCAGCTTGTCCACCCTCCAGCTGCGAGGATAAGAAGCATTAAGAAACAGAAATGAGATGAGAGGAGAATGGGGAAACAGCTTCATCAGTTAATTAAACTCTATTGCAGCTTGATGAGCAATTATTCACGACGCCTTGAAGAATGTGTCAGGCAAGGCGAAATTTTCTGGGCGTGGTATGTATGCGCCATACATTATCCTCCCATGAGGCAGCACAAGTGAGCAGGCCTGATTTCGTAGTATGGCAGTGGTTTACATAAGCGGCAATCAATCACTTTGACATTAGCCCATGAGATATTTAAGCTCCAGAATTGGGATCCTCTCAGCAGATTGATGGAATTGCATGGTTAAGTCCAACCAACTTGAATAACTTTCTTTTAATCATATGATATAAATAGAGAACGATCCTCAATCGTTTCGCTTTCATTTTGAAATATGTGTCAATATCAAGATGTGAGTCTTTTGTTGTATTAAGGACATTTAAGTTGTAAACTTTAACAAGGCCAGAGGAAGCATTGAAATTAAATGGAAGGGAGCTATTTAGAGAAGGATTTTAATTGAGTTCATCCCTGAAGACTGTCGGCTACTAAGAAGTTCAGGATGAATATGTCTGGGTTTTGAATGTCTAAAAAGGATCTCATGTTGTTATCTCTAACAGATATTGATTTGAACAAAAAACATGTAAATGATGATATGGCAGATGCTGCTGCTCACTGCAGAGCTGCTGTCTCAGGGACCCTTTCTGAAGTTTTTTTTGAGCAAATTACTCAACCTGATGCAAATTAACTCATAGGCATGGTTTAACTGCCACATCAATGTCTGACAATCATGCTCCCACACTTGTCACACACTCAACTAAGATGCCACAAGGCCTAAATCATAGATTTTGTGAATTATCTTTCCTAGAATGAGACATTGAAAGCATCACATTTCTCAAAAAACAACAAGGCACTTTATAATCCCATGCTTTTTATGTAATGGATCAATAGTCTGATTTTTGGATGTGGTATTTTGAATGTTCTTTAAAGGCAAAGCTGCACATAACCTGTTTTAAAGGGACATGTAACTTGTGCTGCATCAGTTCCAATCGGCACTTGAACTGCTACCTTTAAATTTCTCGATCTATAAGCATTTATCTTTAGTGTACCGAATTTGACCCAATCGTCCGTAAAGGGTTAAAGTGCTTTGCCACAGCCGAAGCAGCTGCAAAAGCTCTATACTCTATACTATGCTATACTATACTATACTATACTATACTATACTATACTATACTATACTATACTATACTATACGCTGCATTGTATTGAATTGTATTGTATTGTATTTTTGTCTATTTTTATCTAGTGGGTGCATAACACAACCACAACCACAATTGTGGCTTCTCTTCTAATGCAGTGTGCCCTATATATGAAAAAAAAATAATTAGTGCACCTTATACTGTACTCCAAAGTGGGTTACAGTGCGAAAAAGATGGTACTCCATAAGGTTAGATAACCTGGACATTACCATGAATGTAATTAAAGATATTGATTGGACTCTTTTTTTTTTACTTTTACTCTTAATTGTCTCAACTTGAAGAGAACAAATAGTACAGAGTGTTGGAAAGTAGTTGGTTATTTAATTTGAAAGAGTTATGGCAAGATAGTGAGATGAAGAGCTGTGTTGCCTGTGCTGACTGGATAATGACATGCAGAGTGCTGCAGCTCGACTATAGGTTTAGCTCCCAACTGAATGCTTTTTTCTCAAAATCTCCAAAGACGATAGAATGGCTTGCACTCACATGCACACTCGTAGAAATTGATGAAGCAGTACATATTATCAACTTGGACCATAAATTGTTCAAGCGTCTTTCTTCATGTAGAGATCAGCAGCCTGAAATTAAACATCACTGAGACGTACCTTTCCTCTTAATTGTTAGCAGCTACTTTAAGTATCATTTCATCTTAAATAGACAAGAAAACATACTGTTTAAGAGCAAAAATGATTCCATTCACATTGCACAAATTATAGGCACAAGCGCCATGTTTTTATTTTCTTTACAGCAGGGACATACTATATTTCTATTTGAATTTTATGTTTTGTTTTGTTTTTGCCAAATGATTATAAATGGCAATGCTAATATAAGCTAATGTGCAGCAATAAATAAATGGTTAATTGGTCGTTTATTTCACCTAGTGATGAACAAGGAAACAAAGTCCTTCCATAGTGGACACTTCCATTTTATTGTTTACGAAATACACGCCATTCCTGCTTTTTGGGGTGTTATATTGTCCAATTAAATCACAGTGTTTACAGTATATATGAAAGAAAAAAAAACATGACAGAGGGCATTTTGTAGAAATGAAAAATTACATATTTGCAATCTGATGTGATCTTGTCGTTCCAGGAAAGAGGAAACATTGCTGTTGTGTTTAATGTTGGAACAGATGACATTAACATAGAGGAGACTACAAAGTTTGTAAATGACGGAAAATACCATATAGTCAAGTTTACGAGGAGTGGGGGTAATGCCACTCTCCAGTTGGACGACCTACCCATCATTGAGCGCTACCCCCAAGGTGAGTGACCTACTCTAATTCAGGTTGACTCAAATAAAATCAAACAAATGATTTCAAACTGCAGTTGTTATGATTATTTAATCTTTTTGGTTATTCTCTTTGCAGCAGCTGTGTAGAATAATACCAGTGTTTTCATACATGCCTTAATCAGCTTCTGCATTTCAAGGTTTCTTAACATGAGTTTGTTTTTCCCCTTTTCAAATCCAACTTTACTCAAACACCACCCACGCATTTGACAGTGTATGTAGATTAAAATAAGCCTACCGGCTACATGCTTCAGTGTCTACGCCAAATGCTTAAATGTTATTTCAGAGTTTATAGTGCAAGAGTACAAGTAAACCTGTGTTTTGCATGACGCTGACATCATTTGATTGGGTTCCTTGGCTAAGGGAGGACCCAGCAACACTGGTATTTTTCTGTGAAGTCTCTACATGTTAATAACATGAATGCGTCTATTGTAAATGTGTTGAAATGTCAAAGTATGTATAATTGTATGAAATGAATAGCATAAGGCTTTGACAAAAGCTACTGTGGATACATGAATGTCAAATTATGAGTTTGCACCAACTTACAGTGCAGACATCCCCTGATGCCCTAACTTCACATTCTTAATCAAAATATCAGCACCCAAACAATGAAAAAGATCACGTGTTTGAGTCTGAGAGCGAATTAAATATCTGGGCAGTAGGACAATTGTTTTTTCCCCCTCCAGAATGTTTACTGACCTTTTTAGCAATGACTGTGGCATCTACCCAAAAGCAAGATGGTCAGATTTAATCATTCCACCCTACTCGCCTCGGGTAAAACATGAACGGTAATACTTTTGACATGTTGCAGACGGGGGAGAAAACATGACAGGTGGAAGTCAATTCTGGAACAGCAAACATTGTAGAGGCAGAGAGTGCTCATGAAATAAAGAAGCTGGTGAAAGTTATGTCTTCAAGGCCAGCCAGTAAACATTGTCAATCCAGTGTGTCATCCCCAGGGCCTCCTGCTGGTAAGACATGCCCGGAACACCTCACGAGGAGGCATCCTAATCATATGACTGAGCCACCTCATTATTTACTTTCAATGTGGAAGAGCAGGGGCTCAATTCTGAGCCCCTTCCGCATTGCTGACTTTCTCACCTTATGTCTAAGGTGTAGCCCAGACACCCTGTGGAGTAAACTATTTTTGATCACTTGTATCACTTGTATCACTTGTAGAGGATCTGTCAGCTGATTTCAGAGTCTCATTGGCCAAAAAAGGCACCTGACTCTTTCTTCTGCCTGTGGGCATCTTTGCCGTTGGCCCCTCCCACAGGAGATGAGCCCATGGGAAGAGGGAACCATGTTGTCTTTTTGGGCAATGCCCGGTCAGGACTCATCTGTTTCAATGTTATTATTACTCATTGTGAGTGGTCTCTGAGCTGTGTTTTGTCTGGTCCCTCGTGTAGGACCTGTTTCCTATTGGTAATCCTGCCCAAGGCATCAAGCCCCAGGATACTTAGCTCCTAGGATTGTTCGGACACGCAAAGCCCTCCACCATCGCTTTCCAAGTCCTAAACTATACCCTCTTTTGAACAGTCAAATTTAGAATGTCCACTGTGATAAACATTTGTTGGTATCAACAGAAAATAATTTTTTTGTCAAAATTTTAGCCAAGCGTTTTGAAACTTGCTGTTTCTATTGTTGTTGTTTTTTTTATCTCAACGTTAGTGAGTTCATTCGGTTCATTGCACACTAAGTGCATCAAATTACAATTGCTGTTCAGTTCCCCCCTTCACCCCTAGCACAGAAAGCCTTTATTCAGTCAACCCGCCTTTTGTTTGACAAGTATCCCCATATGCCACTTATACACTCATAATAGTAACCCTTGGCCTTGGCCATTCACAGATCAACAGTTCCTACAATAGAGCAAAGCTGACAGCAAAAATGATGGTTGGAAAGCTCAACAAGGAGAAAGGTGCAGATTGCATCTGAGTGAGCAATCATTGAAAGTAAGGCAATAATTGCCCCACCAGGACTTATATTGCCGTCATTGCAATCTCATTAAAAACCCTCATCCTCCATCCTTAATTAAGAGGGCCCATTAAAAATATTTTGCGTTATTATTCCAATCTAAAATTCAAAAATCGCGCAGACGCATAACTACCCTTCTGTTTGCTGCAGTTCTTGCTTTTATTCTTGCTCTGCTTTATGCCACACACAAAAGGCAAGGCTGCAACCAAAACAAGAAAGGGGGGGGGGGGGAAGAGCTTCTTCTCCAGAGTATTGGCCATGAAAGTAATACCAACACAATGGTGTTGCTGTGCCCGCGGGGCACCATGTAGCATTCTATGACAGTACCCACTGAGCATGCAGTGCACACAAAGATAATAGAGAAGTCCCTGCCTCGCCTTATTCTTTTTACTGTTATCTGGACACAGTGCACTTACATGACTCCCCCTGCATTCAGTTCCCGCTCACCCTGTACCTTTCACCTCAGGCTGACCACCTCTGCCCCCTCTGTCCATCTTATCCTCTGTCTGATTTCCCCCACCTTGCAGTAGGGAGTCTGATTTGCAGGATACAAAGTGAGTTGAAGTTAGGGGGTTTCAAGCCCTGTGCAAAGAGTACTAGCTGGACTTTTTTCGGTCTCCGTTCTTTTCATGATTCTTTTCATGAGACTACTCAGACTGCAAGTTAAACAGTACAATGGACACCATGGGCAAAAATATTTAATCAAAAATAATAGTGAGATTTGTCTGGCTTTGCATTTTATGTGTTCTCGTTCCACTGATGGAGCGAATATCCCAATATCTGGATAGTACTGACAATTTTGTTCCAAAAGACAAAAAGAAACAAATCAGACCAAATCAGGTCATTTGGGACGGATCAGCTGAATCGCCGCTGTCTGGAGAAGTAGATAAGCTTGGCCATCTCATACAAAACCAAATCACCATTCGGCAACTGTCACAGGCTCTCTTGGTGGCCTAATGAATGGACTATCCTGAAGCCCTGCGGATGGCATTGTTCATTTGCCACAGTAGGGATCACTACATTATCATAATGTGATTATTTTCTCTTTTAATTGACCCTTGTGTGAAACTGACCACATTTGAACCCAGCCAAACTGGCAGTATGTCGAAAAGAGAAAATTATTTTGCACAACAGTAGAGATTATCTGCTTGCATGGCGAAAATTCTGTCCATGTGTTACTGTCTGCGCCTTTCTGAATTTTTGTTTTGTTATCCTTTTTTCTCGACCGCGATCGATGTTTCATCTGTGCGTAGCTGATCAATTGTAATTGGATCGTTATTGGTGGTGAAATTAACATTGAGTTAATCTGTGATCCAAGGCCCCAAACACATAACATTTTCAAATTTCGAAACAGCAACATTTTCAATCGACTAAAGGGCTCAGCTCTTCATGCAATTTCATGCAACGTTTTTTGGATCACTGGAAACTAAGAACGTAGAATTAACATCGTAAACTCAGGCCTGAGAATTAAACTGATTATTTCATCAACTTTCATCCATTTCAGGTAACATAAACTCTCTCTCGACTGAAATTAACACCAAAGTAATTTAAAATATGATTGGTATGACTATAACAAGCTACATCAACCCATAGTTATGCTAGTTATTGCGCCATAACTCAGCTAACCTGTTGTCCGCATTATGTCAGGTGATGCTTGCAATGAAGCACGATAGCAATTGTGCCAGTTATTTCAGTCAACAGAGACAGTGATATCGTGGAATACGGTCACCTGGGAGTGACACAAGTGCAATATTAATTGCAATTAACATTTTACAATACAAAACATATCAATTTATAAATTATGATGTATAGTATAGAGAATTCACACAGCATTTAACAACTAATGTCAATGAGTTCATGTTAGTTATTTGCTAATGTATTTATTTACGCCACACAGAAATAAAATTATTTGGAAGCCGAGTTTAACTATAATAAAGAATGTACCTCTTAAAACCAAGAAACATTCCAATATACAACCAGTGACAACTTGACACAATCAGCTGCCAAATTCAATGGACTCAATCCACTAGTTTTGAATCACTTTCAAAGTTGTTCAGCCTTTGTAGTCATTCGAGCTGATGTGATGAAAAATGTCTTCTTTTTTTTAGCACCAAGCCCTCTTTTCTCTGTGTTCCAGTCTCCTCAGAGGCCATTCACCTCCAAGCATTGTTAGCTTACAGATCTTTAATCTGCAAAGAGTGAATTAATATAGTTGATGGAACAAACATTGTCAATCTGCAAGAAGAATGGCATGGACTGAATTCAATCTTGGCAGACAATGGCAAAGGGGAAAGCACTCACTCTTTAGCTCGAGTGGAGTGAGCGGCCCTGACTAAAGGTTGATGCAGAGTTTGTCCTCATTTATGCCGAATGATCATCCAAAGTAAAAGTGTAGTTTGCTTTAAAATATTGCTTCTCCCCCCATGGCACATCTGTACCGAATTACACTTTTCGATTGGCAACAACAGTTCCCACCCAAACACGTGACATTTGTCATTTGTCCACATAGCTGTTTTTGTCAAATCCATTTTATTGACCAACCATACAATATTGATCACTCGACATTTGTTTTAACTGAATAGTTTTATTATTCAATGCACTACATGTTGTAAATCGACATTTATTTTTGTCAATCAGGCCATTCATGACAAGATTGGTGTTTGCAATGTGTTAGATTGATCTTTTCTTTTACAACCATGATCTAAATGTGACATAAATTACAGAAATGTTTATATTGAAAATGGTATGTATATAACTAGCAAAAAGGATTTTAAAATGTCCAGACAAATGTGTTGGAGATAAGACAATGAAATGTGTTTTTTTTTAACAAACCTTTATTGATATAAGGATGAAACCATTTAATTTCAACTAATGTAGTTCTAATTTGTTGGATAAAATAAATTAAATGTTGGTTTAAAAAATGGTTTATTAAATATTGGTGACGAATACATTAAATACTTTCAATATAAAACATGTAAATGTGCAGTTGTTTCGCTATACCAGTATGAACATTTAACCTTTGACCTGACAGATTGTAACCACTGAAATGTCTCTTTAAACTTTAAAGGCAACAATGATAACGAACGCCTGGCGATTGCTAGACAGCGAATCCCATTCCGACTTGGTCGAGTAGTTGACGAATGGCTACTCGACAAAGGTAAAATCACTGGTTAAAATGTCAAATAGAGTAATTTGGTCATAACTAAATTGTTGCAATATTTTGTAAGCACTAAACCTAAAATGAAACATGAATAAAATAAATGTTTTGAATAGTAAATCTAATGTTACTGTTCAATAATGCATTGGTTTTATAGACAGTTTTTTTTTTATAAGTGTGTGAAATTATGGTTAAAGGGACTATAAATATGAATTTAAATCTCAACATTGTTAAAATGTCTAAATTTGTCATAAACGTCTAAATAACTGCTAATTTAGCATTTAGTGTAATTTTTAATTTTCACATTGTGATTTTTATTTAGTATTTTTGACAGATTTTTGCCTTTTCATTTCTTGTTGTGATGAAAGTGCCAGAAATTATGACTAGTGAACAAGATGAATTGGCGTCGTAATTTTGGAGTCCCTTTAACATATTTTGTAAAGATGTATAGGTGCTTTATAGCAGTGAACTTTAACATTAAAACAAAGTGTGTGCATGCTTTGATTTTACAATGTAATTAATAACCAAATCATATTTTTCACATAAAATGTGAAATGACCCCCTTCATCTTTTATTTCTTTGGTCATTTTGCTCTAACCGCCTGTCATATCAATTTTTTCTTATTGATTTGTGCTTTTGTGTTTTTTCCCCTCCATGCTCAATTAACCCTATTCAGTTATCTATTCTCTCTCGTGTTTGCTAAAAGGAGTCTGGATGCCTCCTATTGGAATGTCAGGAATACTTACCATGCTTGCTCTGTTCCAAGTTCTTAAATCTTAAAACTTGAAGTAAAACCTGCTTATAGAAACAAATATGAAAGTATTATTTGTTTCAATAAACAATGTACCTACACTGTATAGTCTGGCTCGTATTTTTAAAAATATAGTGTGAAAATATTTTTCATGGGACTAACCTTTTAGCAAAGCTGCGTTTTTTTCATTTTTCTTTATATATTTTTTTCATAAAGCAGGCATCTCATCATAGTAACTGCAATAAATTGCGAGGGGTTGCTTCTACAACCCGTAATTTATTGGTCTCATTAGCCACTGGCGAGTAATTTGTCTGCTTGTGTTTTTTCCCATTTTATTTTATTTATGTATTTATTTTTTGTGTGTCCTTGAAATGTCTGCACTCCAAAAGATTTGTATATGTAACATCGTTTTCCCACAGGACGGCAACTTACTATCTTCAACAGCCAAACGACTATACAGATTGGTGGCTGGGAGCGAGACCGGACTAGATCTTTTCAGGGTCAGCTTTCAGGCCTCTACTATAATGGCCTAAAAGTGTTCAACATGGCCGCAGAGGGAGACCCCAACATTAAGATCCAAGGCAGTGCGCGGCTTGTCGGGGAGTCACCTTCCCCTATAACACCGCAGTCAAGTACGACAGCCAATCGGTCCGAAACATCTACAACTATAATGGAGATGACCACCACCACTGCATCCAGTCGGCGAGTCAAACAAACGACACCACGAGAGCCTCAGCAGGTAAATTGCTATTTGAATGATTCTTTTTAAATACATGGTCAGACACCAAGTGTACCCAAAGTGCGCAACTTTTGTCCATTTGCCATGTGATGACAGACTAGCGTACTTTCACAAATATTGCACTCCACCAGAAAGAAATAAGCACCATTCCTCACGCAAATGCTTATACAGCTTAAATTAACAGTGTCCCCAATATTCTGGTCATGACTCATGATTGGTTATTAAGAAGCCCAAATCTGAATTGACATACAGGTATGATATTACAAAGGATTTCCTGAAGGAGGAAAAACCACCGCTTTAAATCAACGTGATGTTCTTTCAGTTCTCTAAGTAGCAGTGTTTACAGATTTGACTATATTTTCCTTAATTGTGAATGTGTGGAGTCTGCTGTGAATGATTCTTCTCTTTTGTGCACTGTGATTGGCCCGTGAGCAGTACAGGGCGCCGCCCGTTGTCACTCTAATTCAGCAAAAATACTCCTGCGAAAAGATGAATGGAATTGAAATTGACTGGATGAATAATTGAACCGGTGATACAGTCACAGCAATTCATAAAATCATGTTTAATATAGAAAAGAAAGATTTTGTAATGATCTTTTTTGGTTAAGTACGTAAAACACACAACCCATTTGTCTCTGGTAGCATGTCCGGCACTAGAATTGCGGTAAGAAGCAACTTTGACAAACAATGACATGACACATAAGTACATTCGTAATGTAAAGGCATCATTGTGCAGTACTAGCACCCAATTACAGCTGTGCAACAATGCAGAGCGTCATCAAGCAAAGATAAAGTGAATGGTGGTGCGGTAATGGCAATACAATTTAGACGTTGGTGCAAATGATAGAAATAATCGTGCCACCTTTTAAAGTGACCAACGGTACAAGGCTAATTGTGATGCAACTCTGTGTGTGTAGTGATGCAGAAAGCCCTTGAGCACTTTAAAGTGTCGAGTGCTGTGTTGATCAATAACATTTCAACACATTTGTTGAGAGTTTACGCTCCCTCGATAAGTGCAAAATTGGAAAACATTTGGAAAATGTCTCAATGGTATTTGAGTCACCTGCTGCGGGAGTTAATGGCAAGATGGAACAACCAGTTTTTAAAATCTCTTGATTTTGGCGGACCTGATTCGTGAGTACCTTAGAGAGGAGCTGGATGAGGTGGTGACATTTTCCCTGCCCGGTGATGCGAGCGGAGGTGTCCTTTTCAAATATGCTGTGGAACATACAGTATTTAGGTCATCAGCCAGTCCTTGATTGTTCTCTGCTTGGTGCGATGGCCTCCGCTAACTGGCGATATAGCCAATGATGCGGATTTATCATGTTGCGATATTTATGGCTGTACCCACAAAACGGTTAACAGAATATGGTTTTGTTACTTCTGTTACTTTTTGGCGTGTGTTGTTTTTTGTTTTTGATTTTCAGTATTTTCAGTATTTTCAGTATTTTCAGTTTATTTCATGACTTCATCAGAATCAGAATCAGAATCAGAATCAGAATCATCTTTATTGCCAAGTATGTAGAACACACAAGGAATTTGTTTCCGGTAGAACACGCTGCACTAGTATCGTCGTCAAAAAAACTGCTAAGTGCTAAGTGGCACTATACGTGGTCCTCTAATGATCCTACCCAATGTGTAATATCCAAAGAGTTAAAATTGACAAATTATAGAAGTTTAAAATACAGATTCTGGTACATCGCTGCTCCAAGGCTGAATCTTCATAATTAATACATTCGAGACAGCATGCATATGAAGTTGCAGATCAGAGTTTGATTGATCAATAAATCCAAATTAGGATAATGGTGTTGTCTGTTTGTACTACAGACAAAATTGAGCTGATGCATTTGACTAAAGGGGTGTTCTGTAATGATGGCAGTGAGATGAATGAGGCATACAAAAAATGTGCAGTGGGAGATGTCATTGTCCGTGCTTTGATTCTACCTGACAAATTTTCCGCTGAGAGTTCCTGCGGTGGGATGTTTCAGTCTCAGGACATTGCATTGTATTTGGCTTGTGTACAAAGAGATGCCTACAGAGTCCTTGCCCAAGAATGGATCTCATTTTTAGCATTGTCCAACTGGTTCAACCTTCCTCTGAACGCCCATTCCAAATCACTGATTTTTGGTCCTTAAAGAAGCTTCACATTACACAGTCGTTTTTATCCTGACTGGCCCCTATAGGTACAAGTATGAGCACGACTCGTTGTCGGTTTCTGTGTGCCCTGTGATTGGCTGGCAACCAATTCAAGGTGTCACCCGCCTACTACCCAAGCACAGCTGGGATAAACTCCAGTACCCCACCGCGACCCTAGTGAGGATAAAGCGGTTAGGACAATGGATGAATGAACAGCCCAAATGAGATCAGCTTGGCTACAGTTAATGTTTCACATTCAGTTCAGGGATTGTTGCAAGTTATTTTATAAATGTATAATAATATAGACTGCTTTGTAACGTAAGATGCATTTACAGCAACTTTTCACTCTTTCTGTCACCATACCTTAGTTCACTGTAGTTGCAATCCACCCAACAATCCTTGAAAGAAATCCCATTATAGGAACAGTTAAATTCCAGAAATCAAAACCAATAGTACCTTATTACTGGAATTCTAATCATATTTTAGATAAAACTGTGCATCACTATTTTGAGGAAGCTTCTATCACGAAATGTATGTCCCATTACATCTACTGATAAATTATACATTATTATACATTTTGCGATTAAAGTGGTTGTTGGTTAGTAGTACTTGATAGAGCCTGCCTGCTAATATCTCCACTGACCCTTAGCATGTTTTTGAAATCCCATTTGGGGTTTTTATTTTATTTTTCTGAATTTTCTGAGAACTGAATTCAGTGGGCCTTGTCTCACGCAAACCATTAAATTCCCATTATTCTTTTCAAACCACTTGTCTCCACTTATGCTTTCTGACCAAAAATCCTTGCACCATTTGGTTCACCAGGGATTACATCCAGAAGAGAGAAAAAAGGATCTTAATTGCTTATTTAACCTTTTGGTGATATTCGGGTCATCACAGTTCATTCTTCAAACTACATACAGATACTGTATATGCACTTTGTGGCTGTGCGCGTGTGTGTGATTTGCCTCGGAAAAATTTCATTGCTGCATGACTTTATTTATGGTTAGTTTTTAATCAAATTCTAACAAAAAACGACGACAACAACAACAAAATGAGAATGCTCTTATTTGGTGCAGCCAGTGAGAGCTCCTGACAGTGATTGATCTTCAACCCTGAGATGAACATCAAAGTCTTGGCCTCTACTCAAGTACAAAAGATAGACAATATGTAAAATACTGCAAGAGCTTTTGTATTCTGTTGTCTCCTTTCAATCTGACACCACAGGGGTCGATTATCATGTCCACTGCAAGTCTAGTGTGTGCCGCAGTGTCAACATCCACAGGAGTAGGAGATGCAAAGTTTTGTTATTTTCTCAGTCCTGTGCAAATCAGTGTAGCATAACGCATTTTAAAATGCGAAATTTATACCTTTGTGTGTGTGAACACAGTTGACTTAAATGCCACCTGTGAGAGGCAAACTGATAGCCCTTGGCGTGACGGATTCGCTTCAACCATGAGGCAAGTCGAGGTGCAATGTCCGTTCATAAGAAACTGCAAGCAGACCTTCATGAGCGGTTCATATAAAGAATGCACTGCCTGGGGGCTGCCTTCTACCCCAATTGTATGTCTTGTGCGTGAACCAAATTCCAAAACAAAGATATGCTACCTTTGACACTCCAACGCATCTGCGGCGTTTACAAAAATTGATCCTCATTTGTCAATAATTATGTGGATACTCTAGTAACTGGAGTGTGTTACACCAGTCCTTTTTTTCTTTTCTACCATCATTTATACACTTCTTTTATCCAATACCAGTGTTTGGTGGCCCGGGGCGTACAACTTTTACGTCGGGCGTACAACTTTCAAAACGTCTTGGCCCGGATGGCCGACAACTTCACCAAAAAAAAAACATTTTTTTTTTCAAATCAAACGTTTGTTTTAGTCAATAAAGCAAAAGCTACAAACAAAACGCTACGAGTCGCGTGGAATCCACTTTCTCAGCGGCTTTCAAAACTCTGAAGTACACTTTTCAGTCAGGGTGTAGTTCAAAGCCAGATTCTTCTTGCGACTCGGCTGCAGAAATATATAATTAGTGACAGCAAGCTACAGTAAACAGTTAGCAAGTAAAGTGCAACCATCCAGTATTTTTTTTTGTTGCTTGGTCTTATTTTCAGAATGGTGGATTACATATCTAAATTGAAAAAAAATTCTAAACTGGACTTTCAATCAAAGCATAATAATTAAAGGAAGACCAACACCAGACTGTATAGCTCACAAACGGTGAGGGATGGATGTAAATCTCCTGGACAGCTTCTCAACTTTTTGGCCAAGAAGGATATCATTGAAACTATTCCTGAAGCGACAACGTTGCTCCAGCTCGTGCTCACTGTTCCAGCTACTACAGCATCAGTGGAGCGCTCATCCTCAGCACAAAAGACTGAAAACATACAGTCGGAACAGGACTGATCAAGGACGACTTTCTACACTGGATCTCCATTGAGACATAGATTCCATTTTTGTCATGAGTTTCAGACACTGCCAATACCTACAGTATCTGCCGTCAGGCATTATTCTGTATATCTTGATCCTGGGTGGGATTATTGTTTTACAGGTGAATGCTTCAATTTTACGTTGAGCACTAATCCTGCATGCTCTGGTTATCAGACCTGAGCTACGTATATCTGCCTTTGAATCACTCCTCAAGCAAGTAAACCTAAGCAGTTCAGACCCTTCAAATGCTGATTTATGAGATAAGATATTATTTGGTTTTAAATGTTGCCCCAGTTCAAATCTGACATTTTAAACATAATAGTCACTCTTAGCCGAACTACTATGTATGCATTGAATGTACATATATTAATTTTTTTTTTCTTTTTATTTCCTTGATAAAAAGATTCAACAATTCTAAGACCTGAATTGGAGTACTGAGATGTATATTGTCACTTCAGCGGTGAACATCTTGCAAACTTCTTTTCAAATTTTCCTGAGAGGTTTCTACACATTTTTTAACCAACTTTGCCTCATATTGTATACACTGTCATTTTACAATGACATTGTAGTACTTCAAAACTCTATCTAATCCGTCCATCCATTTTCAATAGCACTTGTCTTCATTAGGATCGTGCTTCACCAGTTGACTGGTTGCGAAACATGATACACCCTCGACTGTTTACCAGCCAATCAAATAGGACACTATCTTATAGTATAATAAAATGTATTTGATTGTCAGCTCTGGCGTGACTTTGATAATCTTGTTTGTTTGAGGCCCGGTCACACCCCCTTGCCCACTCAGGGCTAACATATGGCAGGGGAGCTGCGATGTTCCCTGGCCTGCAGCGTGCGCTCCTCATGACAGACTAGATCCATCATGTGTCACCACAGGCAATTATGGAAACTAGCCTCTACTATGATGCTGTACACAGAATGAGGCACACAAGTGCGTTACTAAGAGGGTTGAATACACACACACACACACACACACGCACGCACGCACACACACACACACACACACACACACACACACACACACACACACACACACACACACACACACACCCATCAGCACATGTTTTCATGTCCTGTTATATACCACGTTCAATCAGAGCAATCAGCTAGGTAAATTGGATTGCATTTACTTTGCTTAAAGATTTGCTGTTTTCTTTTCCTTTTTCTATGCTTCATTATTCCAAGGAACAAAATTGAAATCTTGCGATGGATTCTCGCACGGTAGCATATCAGATGCCAACAGATTGTATTGTGTCCTATTTAAACTGTTTGAATGGGGAAAAAAGAAACAAGTGATTTTGTGTGTGATGTTTTATAACAGAGCAATATTGACACAAACACTTTGTAGCATGTTTTATTGACCATTTTGTCCCCTCACAGGGCGCCGGCTCTTATGATTTGCAGAGAAAATGAGCATGAGAGAGCTCTTGTTCGAGAGCTTATTTATTATGAATATGAGCTTTGTGCCAACTACTCCACTGACGCTCCTATCATTAAAAAAAGCTGATGTTTAAAACCACTGCTGTCATATTTCAATAGGTGCTACTCAAAGCAATAATGAATGTTTTAAGTAAACATTGGGTGAACCCCATAATGAAATAAATTCCATGAGCTTTTCACAAATAAGCATTCAATGCGTCATACCGACTGCAGCATAGTAATTCAATCTATAAGAGCCTAGTAGTTCATTGAGTGGCACCTTGATTTCACGTTAATTGCACCAGTTCAAAATGTTTTAAACGTGGAAATTGGGTCAACGTGTGCTGACATGGTCATCAATTAGATCCTAAATCAGGTGAAACATCAAAGTCTTCGCACGGCTCTCAATTCGACAATGCCTTTTGATGCAAAGCTGGTTAAACATATTTATAAGTGTGCCAGTAAGTATTCCTCCCTTTTATTAACATGATGACAGCATTGATTCGCCTGTAAATGTTGTATCACAATTTGAATCATTTAAAATATTAATGAGTATTGTCTTTCAGGTTATCACTGGTAAATGAGGCAGAAGAATTGATGTCTTCGTAAAGTAAAATGAATAAAAAACACCCATCAACAGTTGTTCTGCCATGATGCACAGTCAGTGGTGCCTCAAAATGCACATTGTCTTGCCATCGTGCTACTGACTCACAAAGTTGTTCATTCTTGTTTTTGGTGTTCATTCGATGGAGAATAAAAACCTTGGAGGCAGGGATCTGATGAGATAGATAATCTGTAGGAGTCACATCAAACCCAACCGACTGTTGGATAGCAAACAGCAGTCTCTTAGTTGTCTTATTTTGGTCTAGAATATTTGTTATTCTTATTTATTTTTTACATATCACATGGGAAAAAAAAAAAAAAAAAAAAAGGGACCCTTCCAATAGATACAAGAAAGAAATGATTGACTGTCTCCAAAAGCTAGAGAAAGGAAAACATATAGACAAACAGATGTATTTTAGATTATACCCGGGAGAGGCCACGCCATGTATCTATGGCCTGCCAAAAATACATAAAGAAGGGTTCCCCCTCCGACCCATTGTTTGTAGCATTGACTCCTCTACATACAATGTAGCCAAATATTTAAAAACTATTTTAGCTCCGTTGGTTGGTAACACAGTATACCACGTAGAGAACACCACAGGGTTTGTAGAGAGGATCAAAGACCTCATATTGGAACCTGAGGAAACTTTGGCATCATACGATGTGACTTCTCTCTTTACATCTGTCCCAACCCCAGCAGCAGTCTCAGTGGTGAGGACGAGGCTGCTGGCGGATGTTTCTCTGCATGAAAGAACCAAACTGAAACCGGATCACATCTGCCAATTATTAGAAATCTGCCTTAATACTACGTATTTTCAATTTCGGGAAAAATTTTATAAACAAATCCATGGTTGTGCTATGGGCTCACCAGTTTCACCCATAGTGGCTAATCTTTACATGGAAGAGATGGAGAAACAGGCCCTCACATCCTTCCCAGGGACAAAACCTAGACACTGGTTTAGATATGTGGACGATACTTTTGTCATAATTAAGAAACAAGAAATTCAATCCTTCACAGATCATCTCAACTCTGTAGACTTCAACATTAAATTTACTCGTGAGGACATTCAAGAGAACCAACTAGCCTTCTTGGATTGTAAAGTAATTATAAAAGAGGACAGAGCGCTAAAAACAGAAGTCTTTAGGAAGGCTACGCACACTGACCAATACTTACTTTTTGACTCTAACCACCCTTTACAACATAAACTAGGAGTTATCAGAACCCTCCAGCATAGGGCTAAACTAATACCAACTAGCACTGAAGGTAGAGAAAAGGAGTCAAAACATATCAGGAGAGCACTCACTAACTGTGGGTACCCTCAGTGGTCATTCAACAAATGTCAGAAAGAAAGAATAGCGAACGAAACCAATAATTCTCAAGACTCTAAAAGGAGAGGAGTAGCAGTACCGTACATTGCAGGAGTTTCTGGAAAATTACAAAGAGTCCTTTGGCAACATAAAATTCCTACTTATTTCAAACCGATAAACACGTTAAGGCAAAAATTAGTGCATCCAAAAGATAGGCTACCAAATGAAAAACAAAGTAATGTAGTTTATTCCATACATTGTAAGAATGAAAATTGTAAAGAGCAGTACATTGGGGAGACTCAACAAATTCTCAAAAAAAGACTTTATCAACATCGCAGGGATAATACTAGTGGGCCTCAATCGGCAGTACATTTGCACCTAAAAGCTAGCAACCACTCATTTGACGACAATGAGGTTAAAATCTTAGCGAAAGAACATAGATGGTTTGAAAGGGGGGTAAAAGAGGCGATTCTTATAAAACAACAAAATCCTTCATTAAACCGGTCTGGTGGTGTGAGGTTCAATTTGGATCGTTCATACAATAGCCTGCTCAGGCAAAACAGGTTAGGCAACTTTCGCAATGCTGATGAGGGTCGTTATGCTGATGAGGTGATACCGGGGGGAGTGGGTGTAATAGGCCAATCGTTAGTCAGGAATGTAGGAACAATCAGTGGGGCCACAGGGGGGTGTCCCGCGCCCCCCCCAACCTGAG
Source organism: Hippocampus bargibanti (assembly GCF_051943395.1). Lineage (NCBI taxonomy): Eukaryota > Metazoa > Chordata > Actinopteri > Syngnathiformes > Syngnathidae > Hippocampus > Hippocampus bargibanti. The sequence continues at coordinate 14,509,601 of NC_142746.1, forward strand.
AGTAGGGACCTATCATAGCTGTGTCCGGCGCCACCAGGTCTGGACATTAGGGATATATAAATGGGGCCGATACGACCAGTCAGACTTTAGTTCGCTGACGAAGCCTCTTGGATAGGAGGCGAAACGTCCGAAACCTTCACTTTTGTACAGATGACGGCTGAAGAAACCTTCTCATCGATGGACCACTCCTGTACGACTGAGAGCTTACACAGACATATCACATGGGACTTGAGCTTTCAGTAGATTTATCTTCGTCATATTAGACTGACAAATTTGTTTATGTCACCTGATGAGGGACTGAGACTGCATGTCAAAATGCAGCCAAACTCAAAGACAGTGATTTGTATCCAAGTGAATCCACATTCTTCTCTTTTCCTCTCGCCTAAAACATGCTTTTGCACCTTTGGGTTTATTATCTATTCTTAGCTTTTGACGCTGAACTAGTTTCCTAAAACGACATGAGTTTGATCCAGGTGATAATAAGTTATTCCTTTCTTCCTTTCTTACATTTCGTCACATGTCCTTAATTTGTGACTCCAACGAGACACCTCTCTTCTCTCGGAAGAGATTACAACCAAGGTGAGCGAGGGATTCACACAGAGCTCTGGATTCGATTTCAGATAAGGAAAAATGCCCAAGTGTATTGCAGGGGAAGGGCACTCCAGTGGAGAGAGACTTTATCGGAGACGTGTGTTACTGAGAGTAACGGGGGCAAAATATTGTGTTTAATGTTTAATGCGCTATGCATTGCAAAGATGCAAATGATTAAAAAAAATAGCTGGCGGTAGGCCTCATAAATTGGATTTAAAACATTTCTGCAACAGCTGCAACTAGCTAAGAAATGAGAAGTAATGATCTGCTTGAGGTTGTAATCAACATACCGCAGGATAAATTTGCTCTGTCTGCACTCACCCATTTGATGCTACATTCAGCGATGTTATTCAGACTGTTAACACAAAAGTTATTCAACACACTTAGTAGACATACGCTGGTCGATGAAATTGAATTCAAGAGCTGGTTTGAACATGTACCTTTTAGAATGTTTCCATGTATCTCATATTGATATGGTGAATTGGACACATTCTCTGTCCCATAAACAGCCTCTCGTATACAACCGCTCAAGTTCTATAGATGATGGGGAATATACATTCACACTTTATAAGTGCTTCTTTCTAGACGAGTTTAAGGTTTATGAAAAAGACGTTTGTAAATTCCACAAATTAAAGAATACATACTCTGAAAAAAAGTTTGGAAGTTCGATTCACAGTCGTGCTCTTGGGTTTTGTTGGGGAAGTGTGACTTATGAGCGCACACATGAATGTGTCCCTGTAGTCCAAAAGAACAATTCTTGCTTATTCAATGGCGTTTTTTCTCAGTATCAGCAATGTACTCCTGCTTTGAGCTCCATTTTACTGCATTTATGTCACAAAACCAAGTGAATTGGAAGTGTGTGTCCCTCCACTGCTGCATGAAATTGGGTGTGCCGGGTGTATGAAACTGCCTCCCAGCACCTTATTAGCTTGTCTGGGAACAGTGACTGAAAAGTTCCAGAAAGATGTATGGCAAGACATGAGTGCAATGGTACTAAGGGATGAGATCAAGAGCCTCAAGCTATTTTTTTCCTTTTTGTTTACATCCTGCCCTGACACCCCGCCTGAAGTCCAGTTGAAGGAACTGCTGATTGGCTATAAATAAAGCAAAGTTCCCTAAAGGGATGATATCTCAAATTACACAATGAAATGACCCGTTATTACGTGGTCCAGCTCGACTTGAATTCTGAAGAAGTGAGAAGGAATAGTTTGGTCAGAAATTCGTAAAATTTTAAATTATGATATGTTATACCTTCTTGTTACATTGGTATGTTGACTAGTTATTCAAATAAGAAGCCTCTTCTTTGAATGAGCTCATGCATCTTTGATAAATGTGTATTCCCGGATAATGTATTACCCTGCCAGTTTAGCTTTTGAGCCCACCACCCCAAAGTGTGCTTTGAGCCCCCTCTCTCTGTGACTTAGTTTGACATGTGATTTATAGGAAATGAGGAAGATGAAAGTGACTAATGTTATATTTACCCCAATGGGTTTTCCCTATTGTTCTTCACTCTGCCCTGAGCTATATACAATGATTATCACCCTTTAAACACCTTGCTTGGGGTATTTATTTATTTGTCAAATGCAATTCATTCTAGCTTCTCGGTGATAGATTATGTATTATTAACATGATGTATCAGCTACGAGCTGCTACGACAATGCGACTCATATCGTCTTGAATGTGTGGGTCTGTGATGTTGACAGCTTGGCAGCAGGAAGAGTGTGGGCGAAGGCCAGCCTTTTTGCACTGTACTAACCTCACAGTCTGAGAGGCTATCTCGCCTTCATTATTCCGATGAAATCTATTGAGCATCTGGGACTAAATTATTCAACACCATCGACCCAGTTACAGGCTGCTAAGTTGTCATCAGGCGTTGTGATAGCTACAGTAGGCTTCATCGGTTCTGGCCGTGATTTACTGATATTAGCATTGATTTTAATTTGGTTTAGCACCGCTTTCAGTTTTTACTATTCTGTGTAAAAGAAAGTGGAAAAATGGGTTTGGTCAGCCTTCATCTTAACAAAAGAAAGTCACTTTTGCTTACTAACATTCTCACTGGTGCACTAATGATGTGTTCCTCCCAGCACAGAGCTCAAGATACCGATTCCCCCCATCCCCCGTTTATTCCAGACACTGCCACTCATGTTACAACTGAGAGAAATAATAAGTAAAAGATTTGGTTTTGAGGATTTGTTATATATTTTTTTTCATAATATTGGTGACATAGAACATTTCTTGAGCTCATAACATAGTGTGTCTTCCACCAAGCGGCACTACATCAATTGAAAGAAACAGAAGAGGCATTCGTTGTGATATCGTTTGGATCTGCTTTGCTTCTATTTTCCTTTCCACTTCATTGTAGTTATGAAAGGTAATAAGGCATATGCAAACTCAAATGGTATTTTAAATTAGCATTTCTATTCATATTAAAAAGAAATGTTTGCATATTCTTTGGGTGGTAGGGATTTATTTATTTATTTAAT